>NW_028254856.1:442500-693511 GCF_964263255.1 Lissotriton vulgaris | reverse complement strand
GAGAACTCAGAGTGAGTAAATTGGCCATTTTCATGCACTTTTAACCATTCCATAAATCTTGTGTTTTGGGCCCCAAGAAGCATGAAAATCACTTTAAACATGCTAATTTTAGCTCTAACACTGATGATCCACCTACAAATGTGAACTGACGTTCAAAATAAAACATTTGAAAACGGACCATTTTCCACATTTCTGAAGCATGACGTAATGGGGGGGTGTTATCTCTTTTGTCGAAAATCAGCCGTTTTTGCTCGAACATTAAATGCCTCCAAATGGTATTTAATTCACTTCCCGGGGTGAAGAAACCCTTTTTGAGAACTCAGAGTGAGTAAATTGGCCATTTTCATGCACTTTTAACCATTCCATAAATCTTGTGTTTTGGGCCCCTGGAAGCATGAAATCACTTTAAACATGCTAATTTTAGCTCTAACACTGATGATCCACCTACAAATGTGAACTGACGTTCAAAAATAAAACATTTGAAACGGACCATTTTCCACATTTCTGAAGCATGACGTAATGGGGGGTGTTATCTCTTTTGTGGAAAATCAGCCGTTTTTGCTCGAACATTAAATGCCTCCAAATGGTATTTAATTAACTTCCCGAGCCCCTGGAAGCATGAAAATCACTTTAAACATGCTAATTTTAGCTCTAACACTGATGATCCACCTACAAATGTGAACTGACATTCAAAAATAAAACATTTGAAAACGGACCATTTTCCACATTTCTGAAGCATGACGTAATGGGGGGGTGTTATCTCTTTTGTCGAAAATCAGCCGTTTTTGCTCGAACATTAAATGCCTCCAAATGGTATTTATTTCACTTCCCGAGCCCCTGTAAGCATGAAAATCACTTTAAACATGCTAATTTTAGCTCTAACACTGATGATCCACCTACAAATGTGAACTGACGTTCAAAAATAAAACATTTGAAAACGGACCATTTTCCACATTTCTGAAGCATGACGTAATGGGGGGGTGTTATCTCTTTTGTCGAAAATCAGCCGTTTTTGCTCGAACATTAAATGCCTCCAAATGGTATTTATTTAACTTCCCGAGCCCCTGGAAGCATGAAAATCACTTTAAACATGCTAATTTTAGCTCTAACACTGATGATCCACCTACAAATGTGAACTGACGTTCAAAAATGAAACATTTGAAAACGGACCATTTTTCCACATTTCTGAAGCATGACGTAATGGGGTGTGTTATCTCTTTTGTCGAAAATCAGCCGTTTTTGCTCTAACATTAATGCCTCCAAATGGTATTTAATTAACTTCCCGGGGTGAAGAAACCCTTTTTGAGAACTCAGAGTGAGTAAATTGGCCATTTTCATGCACTTTTAACCATTCCATAAATCTTGTGTTTTGGGCCCCAAGAAGCATGAAAATCACTTTAAACATGCTAATTTTAGCTCTAACACTGATGATCCACCTACAAATGTGAACTGACGTTCAAAAATAAAACATTTGAAAACGGACCATTTTCCACATTTCTGAAGCATGACGTAATGGGGGGGTGTTATCTCTTTTGTCGAAAATCAGCCGTTTTTGCTCTAACATTAAATGCCTCCAAATGGTATTTAATTAACTTCCCGGGGTGAAGAAACCCTTTTTGAGAACTCAGAGTGAGTAAATTGGCCATTTTCATGCACTTTTAACCATTCCATAAATCTTGTGTTTTGGGCCCCTGGAAGCATGAAAATCACTTTAAACATGCTAATTTTAGCTCTAACACTGATGATCCACCTACAAATGTGAACTGACGTTCAAAAATAAAACATTTGAAAACGGACCATTTTCCACATTTCTGAAGCATGACGTAATGGGGGGGTGTTATCTCTTTTGTCGAAAATCAGCCGTTTTTGCTCGAACATTAAATGCCTCCAAATGGTATTTAATTAACTTCCCGGGGTGAAGAAACCCTTTTTGAGAACTCAGAGTGAGTAAATTGGCCATTTTCATGCACTTTTAACCATTCCATAAATCTTGTGTTTTGGGCCCCTGGAAGCATGAAAATCACTTTAAACATGCTAATTTTAGCTCTAACACTGATGATCCACCTACAAATGTGAACTGACGTTCAAAAATAAAACATTTGAAAACGGACCATTTTCCACATTTCTGAAGCATGACGTAATGGGGGGGTGTTATCTCTTTTGTCGAAAATCAGCCGTTTTTGCTCGAACATTAAATGCCTCCAAATGGTATTTATTTCACTTCCCGAGCCCCTGGAAGCATGAAAATCACTTTAAACATGCTAATTTTAGCTCTAACACTGATGATCCACCTACAAATTTGAACTGACGTTCAAAAATAAAACATTTGAAAACGGACCATTTTCCACATTTCTGAAGCATGACGTAATGGGGGGGTGTTATCTCTTTTGTCGAAAATCAGCCGTTTTTGCTCGAACATTAAATGCCTCCAAATGGTATTTAATTAACTTCCCGGGGTGAAGAAACCCTTTTTGAGAACTCAGAGTGAGTAAATTGTCCATTTTCATGCACTTTTAACCATTCCATAAATCTTGTGTTTTGGGCCCCTGGAAGCATGAAAATCACTTTAAACATGCTAATTTTAGCTCTAACACTGATGATCCACCTACAAATGTGAACTGACGTTCAAAAATGAAACATTTGAAAACGGACCATTTTCCACATTTCTGAAGCATGACGTAATGGGGGGGTGTTATCTCTTTTGTCGAAAATCAGCCGTTATTGCTCTAACATTAAATGCCTCCAAATGGTATTTAATTAACTTCCCGGGGTGAAGAAACCCTTTTTGAGAACTCAGAGTGAGTAAATTGGCCATTTTCATGCACTTTTAACCATTCCATAAATCTTGTGTTTTGGGCCCCTGGAAGCATGAAAATCACTTTAAACATGCTAATTTTAGCTCTAACACTGATGATCCACCTACAAATGTGAACTGACGTTCAAAATAAAACATTTGAAAACGGACCATTTTCCACATTTCTGAAGCATGACGTAATGGGGGGGTGTTATCTCTTTTGTCGAAAATCAGCCGTTTTTGCTCTAATATTAAATGCCTCCAAATGGTATTTAATTAACTTCCCGGGGTGAAGAAACCCTTTTTGAGAACTCAGAGTGAGTAAATTGGCCATTTTCATGCACTTTTAACCATTCCATAAATCTTGTGTTTTGGGCCCCTGGAAGCATGAAAATCACTTTAAACATGCTAATTTTAGCTCTAACACTGATGATCCACCTACAAATGTGAACTGACGTTCAAAAATAAAACATTTGAAAACGGACCATTTTCCACATTTCTGAAGCATGACGTAATGGGGGGGTGTATCTCTTTTGTCGAAAATCAGCCGTTTTTGCTCTAACATTAAATGCCTCCAAATGGTATTTAATTAACTTCCCGGGGTGAAGAAACCCTTTTTGAGAACTCAGAGTGAGTAAATTGTCCATTTCATGCACTTTTAACCATTCCATAAATCTTGTGTTTTGGCCCCTGGAAGCATGAAAATCACTTTAAACATGCTAATTTTAGCTCTAACACTGATGATCCACCTACAAATGTGAACTGACGTTCAAAAATGAAACATTTGAAAACGGACCATTTTCCACATTTCTGAAGCATGACGTAATGGGGGGGTGTTATCTCTTTTGTCGAAAATCAGCCGTTTTTGCTCTAACATTAAATGCCTCCAAATGGTATTTAATTAACTTCCCGGGGTGAAGAAACCCTTTTTGAGAACTCAGAGTGAGTAAATTGGCCATTTTCATGCACTTTTAACCATTCCATAAATCTTGTGTTTTGGGCCCCTGGAAGCATGAAAATCACTTTAAACATGCTAATTTTAGCTCTAACACTGATGATCCACCTACAAATGTGAACTGACGTTCAAAAATAAAACATTTGAAAACGGACCATTTTCCACATTTCTGAAGCATGACGTAATGGGGGGGTGTTATCTCTTTTGTCGAAAATCAGCCGTTTTTGCTCGAACATTAAATGCCTCCAAATGGTATTTAATTAACTTCCGGGGTGAAGAAACCCTTTTTGAGAACTCAGAGTGAGTAAATTGGCCATTTTCATGCACTTTTAACCATTCCATAAATCTTGTGATTTGGGCCCCCGGAAGCATGAAAATCACTTTAACATGCTAATTTTAGCTCTAACACTGATGATCCACCTACAAATGTGAACTGACGTTCAAAAATGAAACATTTGAAAGCGGACCATTTTCCACATTTCTGAAGCATGACGTAATGGGGGGGTGTTATCTCTTTTGTCGAAAATCAGCCGTTTTTGCTCTAACATTAAATGCCTCCAAATGGTATTTAATTAACTTCCCGGGGTGAAGAAACCCTTTTTGAGAACTCAGAGTGAGTAAATTGGCCATTTTCATGCACTTTTAACCATTCCATAAATCTTGTGTTTTGGGCCCCTGGAAGCATGAAAATCACTTTAAACATGCTAATTTTAGCTCTAACACTGATGATCCACCTACAAATGTGAACTGACGTTCAAAAATAAAACATTTGAAAACGGACCATTTTCCACATTTCTGAAGCATGACGTAATGGGGGGGTGTTATCTCTTTTGTCGAAAATCAGCCGTTTTTGCTCTAACATTAAATGCCTCCAAATGGTATTTAATTAACTTCCCGGGGTGAAGAAACCCTTTTTGAGAACTCAGAGTGAGTAAATTGGCCATTTTCATGCACTTTTAACCATTCCATAAATCTTGTGTTTTGGGCCCCTGGAAGCATGAAAATCACTTTAAACATGCTAATTTTAGCTCTAACACTGATGATCCACCTACAAATGTGAACTGACGTTCAAAAATAAAACATTTGAAAACGGACCATTTTCCACATTTCTGAAGCATGACGTAATGGGGGGGTGTTATCTCTTTTGTTGAAAATCAGCCGTTTTTGCTCGAACATTAAATGCCTCCAAATGGTATTTAATTAACTTCCCGAGCCCCTGGAAGCATGAAAATCACTTTAAACATGCTAATTTTAGCTCTAACACTGATGATCCACCTACAAATGTGAACTTACGTTCAAAAATAAAACATTTGAAAACGGACCATTTTCCACATTTCTGAAGCAAGACGTAATGGGGGGGTGTTATCTCTTTTGTCGAAAATCAGCCGTTTTTGCTCGAACATTAAATGCCTCCAAATGGTATTTAATTAACTTCCCGGGGTGAAGAAACCCTTTTTGAGAACTCAGAGTGAGTAAATTGGCCATTTTCATGCACTTTTAACCTTTCCATAAATCTTGTGTTTTGGGCCCCTGGAAGCATGAAAATCACTTTAAACATGCTAATTTTAGCTCTAACACTGATGATCCACCTACAAATGTGAACTGACGTTCAAAAATAAAACATTTGAAAATGGACCATTTTCCACATTTCTGAAGCATGACGTAATGGGGGGGTGTTATCTCTTTTGTGGAAAATCAGCCGTTTTTGCTCGAACATTAAATGCCTCCAAATGGTATTTATTTCACTTCCCGAGCCCCTGGAAGCATGAAAATCTCTTTAAACATGCTAATTTTAGCTCTAACACTGATGATCAACCTACAAATGTGAACTGACGTTCAAAAATAAAACATTTGAAAACGGACCATTTTCCACATTTCTGAAGCATGACGTAATGGGGGGGTGTTATCTCTTTTGTCGAAAATCAGCCGTTTTTGCTCGAACATTAAATGCCTCCAAATGGTATTTAATTAACTTCCCGGGGTGAAGAAACCCTTTTTGAGAACTCAGAGTGAGTAAATTGGCCATTTTCATGCACTTTTAACTATTCCATAAATCTTGTGTTTTGGGCCCCTGGAAGCATGAAAATCACTTTAAACATGCTAATTTTAGCTCTAACACTGATGATCCACCTACAAATGTGAACTGACGTTCAAAAATAAAACATTTGAAAACGGACCATTTTCCACATTTCTGAAGCATGACGTAATGGGGGGGTGTTATCTCTTTTGTCGAAAATCAGCCGTTTTTGCTCGAACATTAAATGCCTCCAAATGGTATTTAATTAACTTCCCGAGCCCCTGGAAGCATGAAAATCACTTTAAACATGCTAATTTTAGCTCTAACACTGATGATCCACCTACAAATGTGAACTGACGTTCAAAAATAAAACATTTGAAAACGGACCATTTTCCACATTTCTGAAGCATGACGTAATGGGGGGGTGTTATCTCTTTTGTCGAAAATCAGCCGTTTTTGCTCGAACATTAAATGCCTCCAAATGGTATTTAATTAACTTCCCGAGCCCCTGGAAGCATGAAAATCACTTTAAACATGCTAATTTTAGCTCTAACACTGATGATCCACCTACAAATGTGAACTGACGTTCAAAAAGAAAACATTTGAAAACGGACCATTTTCCACATTTCTGAAGCATGACGTAATGGGGGGGTGTTATCTCTTTTGTCGAAAATCAGCCGTTTTTGCTCGAACATTAAATGCCTCCAAATGGTATTTAATTAACTTCCCGAGCCCCTGGAAGCATGAAAATCACTTTAAACATGCTAATTTTAGCTCTAACACTGATGATCCACCTACAAATGTGAACTGACGTTCAAAAATAAAACATTTGAAAACGGACCATTTTCCACATTTCTGAAGCATGACGTAATGGGGGGGTGTTATCTCTTTTGTGGAAAATCAGCCTTTTTTGCTCGAACATTAAATGCCTCCAAATGGTATTTATTTCACTTCCCGAGCCCCTGGAAGCATGAAAATCACTTTAAACATGCTAATTTTAGCTCTAACACTGATGATCCACCTACAAATGTGAACTGACGTTCAAAAATAAGACATTTGAAAACGGACCATTTTCCACATTTCTGAAGCATGACGTAATGGGGGGGTGTTATCTCTTTTGTCGAAAATCAGCCGTTTTTGCTCGAACATTAAATGCCTCCAAATGGTATTTAATTAACTTCCCGGGGTGAAGAAACCCTTTTTGAGAACTCAGAGTGAGTAAATTGGCCATTTTCATGCACTTTTAACCATTCCATAAATCTTGTGTTTTGGGCCCCTGGAAGCATGAAAATCACTTTAAACATGCTAATTTTAGCTCTAACACTGATGATCCACCTACAACTGTGAACTGACGTTCAAAAATAAAACATTTGAAAACGGACCATTTTCCACATTTCTGAAGCATGACGTAATGGGGGGGTGTTATCTCTTTTGTCGAAAATCAGCCGTTTTTGCTCGAACATTAAATGCCTCCAAATGGTATTTAATTAACTTCCCGAGGTGAAGAAACCCTTTTTGAGAACTCAGAGTGAGTAAATTGGCCATTTTCATGCACTTTTAACCATTCCATAAATCTTGTGTTTTGGGCCCCTGGAAGCATGAAAATCACTTTAAACATGCTAATTTTAGCTCTAACACTGATGATCCACCTACAAATGTGAACTGACGTTCAAAAATAAAACATTTGAAAACGGACCATTTTCCACATTTCTGAAGCATGACGTAATGGGGGGGTGTTATCTCTTTTGTTGAAAATCAGCCGTTTTTGCTCGAACATTAAATGCCTCCAAATGGTATTTAATTAACTTCCCGAGCCCCTGGAAGCATGAAAATCACTTTAAACATGCTAATTTTAGCTCTAACACTGATGATCCACCTACAAATGTGAACTTACGTTCAAAAATAAAACATTTGAAAACGGACCATTTTCCACATTTCTGAAGCATGACGTAATGGGGGGGTGTTATCTCTTTTGTCGAAAATCAGCCGTTTTTGCTCGAACATTAAATGCCTCCGAATGGTATTTAATTAACTTCCCGGGGTGAAGAAACCCTTTTTGAGAACTCAGAGTGAGTAAATTGGCCATTTTCATGCACTTTTAACCTTTCCATAAATCTTGTGTTTAGGGCCCCTGGAAGCATGAAAATCACTTTAAACATGCTAATTTTAGCTCTAACACTGATGATCCACCTACAAATGTGAACTGACGTTCAAAAATAAAACATTTGAAAACGGACCATTTTCCACATTTCTGAAGCATGACGTAATGGGGGGGTGTTATCTCTTTTGTGGAAAATCAGCCGTTTTTGCTCGAACATTAAATGCCTCCAAATGGTATTTATTTCACTTCCCGAGCCCCTGGAAGCATGAAAATCTCTTTAAACATGCTAATTTTAGCTCTAACACTGATGATCAACCTACAAATGTGAACTGACGTTCAAAAATAAAACATTTGAAAACGGACCATTTTCCACATTTCTGAAGCATGACATAATGGGGGGGTGTTATCTCTTTTGTCGAAAATCAGCCGTTTTTGCTCGAACATTAAATGCCTCCAAATGGTATTTAATTAACTTCCCGGGGTGAAGAAACCCTTTTTGAGAACTCAGAGTGAGTAAATTGGCCATTTTCATGCACTTTTAACCATTCCATAAATCTTGTGTTTTGGGCCCCTGGAAGCATGAAAATCACTTTAAACATGCTAATTTTAGCTCTAACACTGATGATCCACCTACAAATGTGAACTGACGTTCAAAAATAAAACATTTGAAAACGGTGCATTTTCCACATTTCTGAAGCATGACGTAATGGGGGGGTGTTATCTCTTTTGTCGAAAATCAGCCGTTTTTGCTCGAACATTAAATGCCTCCAAATGGTATTTAATTAACTTCCCGAGCCCCTGGAAGCATGAAAATCACTTTAAACATGCTAATTTTAGCTCTAACACTGATGATCCACCTACAAATGTGAACTGACGTTCAAAAATAAAACATTTGAAAACGGACCATTTTCCACATTTCTGAAGCATGACGTAATGGGGGTGTGTTATCTCTTTTGTCGAAAATCAGCTGTTTTTGCTCGAACATTAAATGCCTCCAAATGGTATTTAATTAACTTCCCGAGCCCCTGGAAGCATGAAAATCACTTTAAACATGCTAATTTTAGCTCTAACACTGATGATCCACCTACAAATGTGAACTGACGTTCAAAAAGAAAACATTTGAAAACGGACCATTTTCCACATTTCTGAAGCATGACGTAATGGGGGGGTGTTATCTCTTTTGTCGAAAATCAGCCGTTTTTGCTCGAACATTAAATGCCTCCAAATGGTATTTAATTAACTTCCCGAGCCCCTGGAAGCATGAAAATCACTTTAAACATGCTAATTTTAGCTCTAACACTGATGATCCACCTACAAATGTGAACTGACGTTCAAAAATAAAACATTTGAAAACGGACCATTTTCCACATTTCTGAAGCATGACGTAATGGGGGGGTGTTATCTCTTTTGTGGAAAATCAGCCTTTTTTGCTCGAACATTAAATGCCTCCAAATGGTATTTATTTCACTTCCCGAGCCCCTGGAAGCATGAAAATCACTTTAAACATGCTAATTTTAGCTCTAACACTGATGATCCACCTACAAATGTGAACTGACGTTCAAAAATAAAACATTTGAAAACGGACCATTTTCCACATTTCTGAAGCATGACGTAATGGGGGGGTGTTATCTCTTTTGTCGAAAATCAGCCGTTTTTGCTCGAACATTAAATGCCTCCAAATGGTATTTAATTAACTTCCCGGGGTGAAGAAACCCTTTTTGAGAACTCAGAGTGAGTAAATTGGCCATTTTCATGCACTTTTAACCATTCCATAAATCTTGTGTTTTGGGCCCCTGGAAGCATGAAAATCACTTTAAACATGCTAATTTTAGCTCTAACACTGATGATCCACCTACAACTGTGAACTGACGTTCAAAAATAAAACATTTGAAAACGGACCATTTTCCACATTTCTGAAGCATGACGTAATGGGGGGGTGTTATCTCTTTTGTCGAAAATCAGCCGTTTTTGCTCGAACATTAAATGCCTCCAAATGGTATTTAATTAACTTCCCGAGGTGAAGAAACCCTTTTTGAGAACTCAGAGTGAGTAAATTGGCCATTTTCATGCACTTTTAACCATTCCATAAATCTTGTGTTTTGGGCCCCTGGAAGCATGAAAATCACTTTAAACATGCTAATTTTAGCTCTAACACTGATGATCCACCTACAAATGTGAACTGACGTTCAAAAATAAAACATTTGAAAACGGACCATTTTCCACATTTCTGAAGCATGACGTAATGGGGGGGTGTTATCTCTTTTGTGGAAAATCAGCCTTTTTTGCTCGAAAATTAAATGCCTCCAAATGGTATTTATTTCACTTCCCGAGCCCCTGGAAGCATGAAAATCACTTTAAACATGCTAATTTTAGCTCTAACACTGATGATCCACCTACAAATGTGAACTTACGTTCAAAAATAAAACATTTGAAAACGGACCATTTTCCACAATTCTGAAGCATGACGTAATGGGGGGGTGTTATCTCTTTTGTCGAAAATCAGCCGTTTTTGCTCGAACATTAAATGCCTCCAAATGGTATTTAATTAACTTCCCGGGGTGAAGAAACCCTTTTTGAGAACTCAGAGTGAGTAAATTGGCCATTTTCATGCACTTTTAACCATTCCATAAATCTTGTGTTTTGGGCCCCTGGAAGCATGAAAATCACTTTAAACATGCTAATTTTAGCTCTAACACTGATGATCCACCTACAAATGTGAACTGACGTTCAAAAATAAAACATTTGAAAACGGACCATTTTCCACATTTCTGAAGCATGACGTAATGGGGGGGTGTTATCTCTTTTGTCGAAAATCAGCCGTTTTTGCTCGAACATTAAATGCCTCCAAATGGTATTTAATTAACTTCCCGGGGTGAAGAAACCCTTTTTGAGAACTCAGAGTGAGTAAATTGGCCATTTTCATGCACTTTTAACCATTCCATAAATCTTGTGTTTTGGGCCCCTGGAAGCATGAAAATCACTTTAAACATGCTAATTTTAGCTCTAACACTGATGATCCACCTACAAATGTGAATTGACGTTCAAAAATAAAACATTTGAAAACGGACCATTTTCCACATTTCTGAAGCATGACGTAATGGGGGGGTGTTATCTCTTTTGTCGAAAATCAGCCGTTTTTCCTCGAACATTAAATGCCTCCAAATGGTATTTAATTAACTTCCCGAGCCCCTGGAAGCATGAAAATCACTTTAAACATGCTAATTTTAGCTCTAACACTGATGATCCACCTACAAATGTGAACTGACGTTCAAAAATAAAACATTTGAAAACGGACCATTTTCCACAATTCTGAAGCATGACGTAATGGGGGGGTGTTATCTCTTTTGTGGAAAATCAGCCTTTTTTGCTCGAACATTAAATGCCTCCAAATGGTATTTATTTCACTTCCCGAGCCCCTGGAAGCATGAAAATCACTTTAAACATGCTAATTTTAGCTCTAACACTGATGATCCACCTACAAATGTGAACTGACGTTCAAAAATAAAACATTTGAAAACGGACCATTTTCCACATTTCTGAAGCATGACGTAATGGGGGGTGTTATCTCTTTTGTCGAAAATCAGCCGTTTTTGCTCGAACATTAAATGCCTCCAAATGGTATTTAATTAACTTCCCGGGGTGAAGAAACCCTTTTTGAGAACTCAGAGTGAGTAAATTGGCCATTTTCATGCACTTTTAACCATTCCATAAATCTTGTGTTTTGGGCCCCTGGAAGCATGAAAATCACTTTAAACATGTTAATATTAGCTCTAACACTGATGATCCACCTACAAATGTGAACTGACGTTCAAAAATAAAACATTTGAAAACGGACCATTTTCCACATTTCTGAAGCATGACGTAATGGGGGGGTGTTATCTATTTTGTGGAAAATCAGCCTTTTTTGCTCGAACATTAAATGCCTCCAAATGGTATTGATTTCACTTCCCGAGCCCCTGGAAGCATGAAAATCACTTTAAACATGCTAATTTTAGCTCTAACACTGATGATCCACCTACAAATGTGAACTGACGTTCAAAAATAAAACATTTGAAAACGGACCATTTTCCACATTTCTGAAGCATGACGTAATGGGGGGGGTGTTATCTCTTTTGTGGAAAATCAGCCTTTTTTGCTCGAACATTAAATGCCTCCAAATGGTATTTAATTAACTTCCTGAGCCCCTGGAAGCATGAAAATCACTTTAAACATTCTAATTTTAGCTCTAACACTGATGATCAACCTACAAATGTGAACTTACGTTCAAAAATAAAACATTTGAAAACGGACCATTTTCCACATTTCTGAAGCATGACGTAATGGGGGGGTGTTATCTCTTTTGTCGAAAATCAGCCGTTTTTGCTCGAACATTAAATGCCTCCAAATGGTATTTAATTAACTTCCCGGGGTGAAGAAACCCTTTTTGAGAACTCAGAGTGAGTAAATTGACCATTTTCATGCACTTTTAACCATTCCATAAATCTTGTGTTTTGGGCCCCTGGAAGCATGAAAATCACTTTAAACATGCTCATTTTAGCTCTAACACTGATGATCCACCTACAAATGTGAACTGACGTTCAAAAATAAAACATTTGAAAACGGACCATTTTCCACATTTCTGAAGCATGACGTAATGGGGGGGTGTTATCTCTTTTGTCGAAAATCAGCCGTTTTTGCTCGAACATTAAATGCCTCCAAATGGTATTTAATTAACTTCCCGGGGTGAAGAAACCCTTTTTGAGAACTCAGAGTGAGTAAATTGGCCATTTTCATGCACTTTTAACCATTCCATAAATCTTGTGTTTTGGGCCCCTGGAAGCATGAAAATCACTTTAAACATGCTAATTTTAGCTCTAACACTGATGATCCACCTACAAATGTGAACTGACGTTCAAAAATAAAACATTTGAAAACGGACCATTTTCCACATTTCTGAAGCATGACGTAATGGGGGGGTGTTATCTCTTTTGTCGAAAATCAGCCGTTTTTGCTCGAACATTAAATGCCTCCAAATGGTATTTAATTAACTTCCCGAGCCCCTGGAAGCATGAAAATCACTTTAAACATGCTAATTTTAGCTCTAACACTGATGATCCACCTACAAATGTGAACTGACGTTCAAAAATAAAACATTTGAAAACGGACCATTTTCCACATTTCTGAAGCATGACGTAATGGGGGGGTGTTATCTCTTTTGTGGAAAATCAGCCTTTTTTGCTCGAACATTAAATGCCTCCAAATGGTATTTGTTTCACTTCCCGAGCCCCTGGAAGCATGAAAATCACTTTAAACATGCTAATTTTAGCTCTAACACTGATGATCCACCTACAAATGTGAACTGACGTTCAAAAATAAAACATTTGAAAACGGACCATTTTCCACATTTCTGAAGCATGACGTAATGGGGGGGTGTTATCTCTTTTGTCGAAAATCAGCCGTTTTTGCTCGAACATTAAATGCCTCCAAATGGTATTTAATTAACTTCCCGAGCCCCTGGAAGCATGAAAATCACTTTAAACATGCTAATTTTAGCTCTAACACTGATGATCCACCTACAAATGTGAACTTACGTTCAAAAATAAAACATTTGAAAACGGACCATTTACCACATTTCTGAAGCATGACGTAATGGGGGGGTGTTATCTCTTTTGTCGAAAATCAGCCGTTTTTGCTCGAACATTAAATGCCTCCAAATGGTATTTAATTAACTTCCCGGGGTGAAGAAACCCTTTTTGAGAACTCAGAGTGAGTAAATTGGCCATTTTCATGCACTTTTAACCATTCCATAAATCTTGTGTTTTGGGCCCCTGGAAGCATGAAAATCACTTTAAACATGCTAATTTTAGCTCTAACACTGATGATCCACCTACAAATGTGAACTGACGTTCAAAAATAAAACATTTGAAAACGGACCATTTTCCACATTTCTGAAGCATGACGTAATGGGGGGGTGTTATCTCTTTTGTGGAAAATCAGCCTTTTTTGCTCGAACATTAAATGCCTCCAAATGGTATTTATTTCACTTCCCGAGCCCCTGGAAGCATGAAAATCACTTTAAACATGCAAATTTTAGCTCTAACACTGATGATCCACCTACAAATGTGAACTGACGTTCAAAAATAAAACATTTGAAAACGGACCATTTTCCACATTTCTGAAGCATGACGTAATGGGGGGGTGTTATCTCTTTTGTCGAAAATCAGCCGTTTTTGCTCGAACATTAAATGCCTCCAAATGGTATTTAATTAACTTCCCGAGCCCCTGGAAGCATGAAAATCACTTTAAACATGCTAATTTTAGCTCTAACACTGATGATCCACCTACAAATGTGAACTTACGTTCAAAAATAAAACATTTGAAAACGGACCATTTTCCACATTTCTGAAGCATGACGTAATGGGGGGGTGTTATCTCTTTTGTCGAAAATCAGCCGTTTTTGCTCGAACATTAAATGCCTCCAAATGGTATTTAATTAACTTCCCGGGGTGAAGAAACCCTTTTTGAGAACTCAGAGTGAGTAAATTGGCCATTTTCATGCACTTTTAACCATTCCATAAATCTTGTGTTTTGGGCCCCTGGAAGCATGAAAATCACTTTAAACATGCTAATTTTAGCTCTAACACTGATGATCCACCTACAAATGTGAACTGACGTTCAAACATAAAACATTTGAAAACGGACCATTTTCCACATTTCTGAAGCATGACGTAATGGGGGGTGTTATCTCTTTTGTCGAAAATCAGCCGTTTTTGCTCGAACATTAAATGCCTCCAAATGGTATTTAATTAACTTCCCGGGGTGAAGAACCCCTTTTTGAGAACTCAGAGTGAGTAAATTGGCCATTTTCATGCACTTTTAACCATTCCATAAATCTTGTGTTTTGGGCCCCTGGAAGCATGAAAATCACTTTAAACATGCTAATTTTAGCTCTAACACTGATGATCCACCTACAAATGTGAACTGACGTTCAAAAATAAAACATTTGAAAACGGACCATTTTCCACATTTCTGAAGCATGACGTAATGGGGGGGTGTTATCTCTTTTGTCGAAAATCAGCCGTTTTTGCTCGAACATTAAATGCCTCCAAATGGTATTTAATTAACTTCCCGGGGTGAAGAAACCCTTTTTGAGAACTCAGAGTGAGTAAATTGGCCATTTTCATGCACTTTTAACCATTCCATAAATCTTGTGTTTTGGGCCCCTGGAAGCATGAAAATCACTTTAAACATGCTAATATTAGCTCTAACACTGATGATCCACCTACAAATGTGAACTGACGTTCAAAAATAAAACATTTGAAAACGGACCATTTTCCACATTTCTGAAGCATGACGTAATGGGGGGGTGTTATCTCTTTTGTGGAAAATCAGCCTTTTTTGCTCGAACATTAAATGCCTCCAAATGGTATTGATTTCACTTCCCGAGCCCCTGGAAGCATGAAAATCACTTTAAACATGCTAATTTTAGCTCTAACACTGATGATCCACCTACAAATGTGAACTGACGTTCAAAAATAAAACATTTGAAAACGGACCATTTTCCACATTTCTGAAGCATGACGTAATGGGGGGGGTGTTATCTCTTTTGTGGAAAATCAGCCTTTTTTGCTCGAACATTAAATGCCTCCAAATGGTATTTAATTAACTTCCTGAGCCCCTGGAAGCATGAAAATCACTTTAAACATGCTAATTTTAGCTCTAACACTGATGATCCACCTACAAATGTGAACTTACGTTCAAAAATAAAACATTTGAAAACGGACCATTTTCCACATTTCTGAAGCATGACGTAATGGGGGGGTGTTATCTCTTTTGTCGAAAATCAGCCGTTTTTGCTCGAACATTAAATGCCTCCAAATGGTATTTAATTAACTTCCCGGGGTGAAGAAACCCTTTTTGAGAACTCAGAGTGAGTAAATTGACCATTTTCATGCACTTTTAACCATTCCATAAATCTTGTGTTTTGGGCCCCTGGAAGCATGAAAATCACTTTAAACATGCAAATTTTAGCTCTAACACTGATGATCCACCTACAAATGTGAACTGACGTTCAAAAATAAAACATTTGAAAACGGACCATTTTCCACATTTCTGAAGCATGACGTAATGGGGGGGTGTTATCTCTTTTGTCGAAAATCAGCCGTTTTTGCTCGAACATTAAATGCCTCCAAATGGTATTTAATTAACTTCCCGAGCCCCTGGAAGCATGAAAATCACTTTAAACATGCTAATTTTAGCTCTAACACTGATGATCCACCTACAAATGTGAACTGACGTTCAAAAATAAAACATTTGAAAACGGACCATTTTCCACATTTCTGAAGCATGACGTAATGGGGGGGTGTTATCTCTTTTGTGGAAAATCAGCCTTTTTTGCTCGAACATTAAATGCCTCCAAATGGTATTTATTTCACTTCCCGAGCCCCTGGAAGCATGAAAATCACTTTAAACATGCTAATTTTAGCTCTAACACTGATGATCCACCTACAAATGTGAACTGACGTTCAAAAATAAAACATTTGAAAACGGACCATTTTCCACATTTCTGAAGCATGACGTAATGGGGGGGTGTTATCTCTTTTGTCGAAAATCAGCCGTTTTTGCTCGAACATTAAATGCCTCCAAATGGTATTTAATTAACTTCCCGGGGTGAAGAAACCCTTTTTGAGAACTCAGAGTGAGTAAATTGGCCATTTTCATGCACTTTTAACCATTCCATAAATGTTGTGTTTTGGGCCCCTGGAAGCATGAAAATCACTTTAAACATGCTAATTTTAGCTCTAACACTGATGATCCACCTACAAATGTGAACTGACGTTCAAAAATAAAACATTTGAAAACGGACCATTTTCCACATTTCTGAAGCATGACGTAATGGGGGGGTGTTATCTCTTTTGTCGAAAATCAGCCGTTTTTGCTCGAACATTAAATGCCTCCAAATGGTATTTAATTAACTTCCCGGGGTGAAGAAACCCTTTTTGAGAACTCAGAGTGAGTAAATTGGCCATTTTCATGCACTTTTAACCATTCCATAAATCTTGTGTTTTGGGCCCCTGGAAGCATGAAAATCACTTTAAACATGCTAATTTTAGCTCTAACACCGATGATCCACCTACAAATGTGAACTGACGTTCAAAAATAAAACATTTGAAAACGGACCATTTTCCACATTTCTGAAGCATGACGTAATGGGGGGGTGTTATCTCTTTTGTTGAAAATCAGCCTTTTTTGCTCGAACATTAAATGCCTCCAAATGGTATTTATTTCACTTCCCGAGCCCCTGGAAGCATGAAAATCACTTTAAACATGCAAATTTTAGCTCTAACACTGATGATCCACCTACAAATGTGAACTGACGTTCAAAAATAAAACATTTGAAAACGGACCATTTTCCACATTTCTGAAGCATGACGTAATGGGGGGGTGTTATCTCTTTTGTCGAAAATCAGCCGTTTTTGCTCGAACATTAAATGCCTCCAAATGGTATTTAATTAACTTCCCGAGCCCCTGGAAGCATGAAAATCACTTTAAACATGCTAATTTTAGCTCTAACACTGATGATCCACCTACAAATGTGAACTTACGTTCAAAAATAAAACATTTGAAAACGGACCATTTTCCACATTTCTGAAGCATGACGTAATGGGGGGGTGTTATCTCTTTTGTCGAAAATCAGCCGTTTTTGCTCGAACATTAAATGCCTCCAAATGGTATTTAATTAACTTCCCGGGGTGAAGAAACCCTTTTTGAGAACTCAGAGTGAGTAAATTGGCCATTTTCATGCACTTTTAACCATTCCATAAATCTTGTGTTTTGGGCCCCTGGAAGCATGAAAATCACTTTAAACATGCTAATTTTAGCTCTAACACTGATGATCCACCTACAAATGTGAACTGACGTTCAAAAATAAAACATTTGAAAACGGACCATTTTCCACATTTCTGAAGCATGACGTAATGGGGGGTGTTATCTCTTTTGTCGAAAATCAGCCGTTTTTGCTCGAACATTAAATGCCTCCAAATGGTATTTAATTAACTTCCCGGGGTGAAGAAACCCTTTTTGAGAACTCAGAGTGAGTAAATTGGCCATTTTCATGCACTTTTAACCATTCCATAAATCTTGTGTTTTGGGCCCCTGGAAGCATGAAAATCACTTTAAACATGCTAATTTTAGCTCTAACACTGATGATCCACCTACAAATGTGAACTGACGTTCAAAAATAAAACATTTGAAAACGGACCATTTTCCACATTTCTGAAGCATGACGTAATGTGGGGGTTTTATCGCTTTTGTCGAAAATCTGCCGTTTTTGCTCGAACATTAAATGCCTCCAAATGGTATTTAATTAACTTCCCGGGGTGAAGAAACCCTTTTTGAGAACTCAGAGTGAGTAAATTGGCCATTTTCATGCACTTTTAACCATTCCATAAATCTTGTGTTTTGGGCCCCTGGAAGCATGAAAATCACTTTAAACATGCTAATTTTAGCTCTAACACTGATGATCCACCTAAAAATGTGAACTGACGTTCAAAAATAAAACATTTGAAAACGGACCATTTTCCACATTTCTGAAGCATGACGTAATGGGGGGGTGTTATCTCTTTTGTCGAAAATCAGCCGTTTTTGCTCGAACATTAAATGCCTCCAAATCGTATTTAATTAACTTCCCGAGCCCCTGGAAGCATGAAAATCACTTTAAACATGCTAATTTTAGCTCTAACACTGATGATCCACCTACAAATGTGAACTTACGTTAAAAAATAAAACATTTGAAAACGGACCATTTTCCACATTTCTGAAGCATGACGTAATGGGGGGGTGTTATCTCTTTTGTCGAAAATCAGCCGTTTCTGCTCGAACATTAAATGCCTCCAAATGGTATTTAATTAACTTCCCGAGCCCCTGGAAGCATGAAAATCACTTTAAACATGCTAATTTTAGCTCTAACACTGATGATCCACCTACAAATGTGAACTTACGTTCAAAAATAAAACATTTGAAAACGGACCATTTTCCACATTTCTGAAGCATGACGTAATGGGGGGGTGTTATCTCTTTTGTGGAAAATCAGCCGTTTTTGCTCGAACATTAAATGCCTCCAAATGGTATTTATTTCACTTCCCGAGCCCCTGGAAGCATGAAAATCACTTTAAACATGCTAATTTTAGCTCTAACACTGATGATCCACCTACAAATGTGAACTGACGTTCAAAAATAAAACATTTGAAAACGGACCATTTTCCACATTTCTGAAGCATGACGTAATGGGGGGGTGTTATCTCTTTTGTCGAAAATCAGCCGTTTTTGCTCTAACATTAAATGCCTCCAAATGGTATTTAATTAACTTCCCGGGGTGAAGAAACCCTTTTTGAGAACTCAGAGTGAGTAAATTGGCCATTTTCATGCACTTTTAACCATTCCATAAATCTTGTGTTTTGGGCCCCTGGAAGCATGAAAATCACTTTAAACATGCTAATTTTAGCTCTAACACTGATGATCCACCTACAAATGTGAACTGACGTTCAAAAATAAAACATTTGAAAACGGACCATTTTCCACATTTCTGAAGCATGACGTAATGGGGGGGTGTTATCTCTTTTGTCGAAAATCAGCCGTTTTTGCTCGAACATTAAATGCCTCCAAATGGTATTTAATTAACTTCCCGAGCCCCTGGAAGCATGAAAATCACTTTAAACATGCTAATTTTAGCTCTAACACTGATGATCCACCTACAAATGTGAACTGACGTTCAAAAATAAAACATTTGAAAACGGACCATTTTCCACATTTCTGAAGCATGACGTAATGGGGGGGTGTTATCTCTTTTGTCGAAAATCAGCCGTTTTTGCTCGAACATTAAATGCCTCCAAATGGTATTTAATTAACTTCCCGGGGTGAAGAAACCCTTTTTGAGAACTCAGAGTGAGTAAATTGGCCATTTTCATGCACTTTTAACCATTCCATAAATCTTGTGTTTTGGGCCCCTGGAAGCATGAAAATCACTTTAAACATGCTAATTTTAGCTCTAACACTGATGATCCACCTACAAATGTGAACTGACGTTCAAAAATAAAACATTTGAAAACGGACCATTTTCCACATTTCTGAAGCATGACGTAATGGGGGGGTGTTATCTCTTTTGTCGAAAATCAGCCGTTTTTGCTCCAATATTAAATGCCTCCAAATCGTATTTAATTAACTTCCCGAGCCCCTGGAAGCATGAAAATCACTTTAAACATGCTAATTTTAGCTCTAACACTGATGATCCACCTACAAATGTGAACTTACGTTCAAAAATAAAACATTTGAAAACGGACCATTTTCCACATTTCTGAAGCATGACGTAATGGGGGGGTGTTATCTCTTTTGTCGAAAATCAGCCGTTTTTGCTCGAACATTAAATGCCTCCAAATGGTATTTAATTAACTTCCCGAGCCCCTGGAAGCATGAAAATCACTTTAAACATGCTAATTTTAGCTCTAACACTGATGATCCACCTACAAATGTGAACTTACGTTCAAAAATAAAACATTTGAAAACGGACCATTTTCCACATTTCTGAAGCATGACGTAATGGGGGGGTGTTATCTCTTTTGTGGAAAATCAGCCGTTTTTGCTCGAACATTAAATGCCTCCAAATGGTATTTATTTCACTTCCCGAGCCCCTGGAAGCATGAAAATCACTTTAAACATGCTAATTTTAGCTCTAACACTGATGATCCACCTACAAATGTGAACTGACGTTCAAAAATAAAACATTTGAAAACGGACCATTTTCCACATTTCTGAAGCATGACGTAATGGGGGGGTGTTATCTCTTTTGTCGAAAATTAGCCGTTTTTGCTCTAACATTAAATGCCTCCAAATGGTATTTAATTAACTTCCCGGGGTGAAGAAACCCTTTTTGAGAACTCAGAGTGAGTAAATTGGCCATTTTCATGCACTTTTAACCATTCCATAAATTTTGTGTTTTGGGCCCCTGGAAGCATGAAAATCACTTTAAACATGCTAATTTTAGCTCTAACACTGATGATCCACCTACAAATGTGAACTGACGTTCAAAAATAAAACATTTGAAAATGGACCATTTTCCACATTTCTGAAGCATGACGTAATGGGGGGGTGTTATCTCTTTTGTCGAAAATCAGCCGTTTTTGCTCGAACATTAAATGCCTCCAAATGGTATTTAATTAACTTCCCGAGCCCCTGGAAGCATGAAAATCACTTTAAACATGCTAATTTTAGCTCTAACACTGATGATCCACCTACAAATGTGAACTGACGTTCAAAAATAAAACATTTGAAAACGGACCATTTTCCACATTTCTGAAGCATGACGTAATGGGGGGGTGTTATCTCTTTTGTCGAAAATCAGCCGTTTTTGCTCGAACATTAAATGCCTCCAAATGGTATTTAATTAACTTCCCGAGCCCCTGGAAGCATGAAAATCACTTTAAACATGCTAATTTTAGCTCTAACACTGATGATCCACCTACAAATGTGAACTTACGTTCAAAAATAAAACATTTGAAAACGGACCATTTTCCACATTTCTGAAGCATGACGTAATGGGGGGGTGTTATCTCTTTTGTCGAAAATCAGCCGTTTTTGCTCTAACATTAAATGCCTCCAAATGGTATTTAATTAACTTCCCGGGGTGAAGAAACCCTTTTTGAGAACTCAGAGTGAGTAAATTGGCCATTTTCATGCACTTTTAACCATTCCATAAATCTTGTGTTTTGGGCCCCTGGAAGCATGAAAATCACTTTAAACATGCTAATTTTAGCTCTAACACTGATGATCCACCTACAAATGTGAACTGACGTTCAAAAATAAAACATTTGAAAACGGACCATTTTCCACATTTCTGAAGCATGACGTAATGGGGGGTGTTATCTCTTTTGTCGAAAATCAGCCGTTTTTGCGCGAACATTAAATGCCTCCAAATGGTATTTAATTAACTTCCCGAGCCCCTGGAAGCATGAAAATCACTTTAAACATGCTAATTTTAGCTCTAACACTGATGATCCACCTACAAATGTGAACTGAAGTTCAAAAATAAAACATTTGAAAACGGACCATTTTCCACATTTCTGAAGCATGACGTAATGGGGGGGTGTTATCTCTTTTGTCGAAAATCAGCCGTTTTTGCTCGAACATTAAATGCCTCCAAATGGTATTTAATTAACTTCCCGGGGTGAAGAGACCCTTTTTGAGAACTCAGAGTGAGTAAATTGGCCATTTTCATGCACTTTTAACCATTCCATAAATCTTGTGTTTTGGGCCCCTGGAAGCATGAAAATCACTTTAAACATGCTAATTTTAGCTCTAACACTGATGATCCACCTACAAATGTGAACTGACGTTCAAAAATAAAACATTTGAAAACGGACCATTTTCCACATTTCTGAAGCATGACGTAATGGGGGGGTGTTATCTCTTTTGTCGAAAATCAGCCGTTTTTGCTCGAACATTAAATGCCTCCAAATGGTATTTAATTAACTTCCCGGGGTGAAGAAACCCTTTTTGAGAACTCAGAGTGAGTAAATTGGCCATTTTCATGCACTTTTAACCATTCCATAAATCTTGTGTTTTGGGCCCCTGGAAGCATGAAAATCACTTTAAACATGCTAATTTTAGCTCTAACACTGATGATCCACCTACAAATGTGAACTGACGTTCAAAAATAAAACATTTGAAAACGGACCATTTTCCACATTTCTGAAGCATGACGTAATGGGGGGGTGTTATCTCTTTTGTCGAAAATCAGCCGTTTTTGCTCGAACATTAAATGCCTCCAAATGGTATTTAATTAACTTCCCGGGGTGAAGAAACCCTTTTTGAGAACTCAGAGTGAGTAAATTGGCCATTTTCATGCACTTTTAACCATTCCATAAATCTTGTGTTTTGGGCCCCTGGATGCATGAAAATCACTTTAAACATGCTAATTTTAGCTCTAACACTGATGATCCACCTACAAATGTGAACTGACGTTCAAAAATAAAACATTTGAAAACGGACCATTTTCCACATTTCTGAAGCATGACGTAATGGGGGGGTGTTATCTCTTTTGTGGAAAATCAGCCGTTTTTGCTCGAACATTAAATGCCTCCAAATGGTATTTAATTAACTTCCCGAGCCCCTGGAAGCATGAAAATCACTTTAAACATGCTAATTTTAGCTCTAACACTGATGATCCACCTACAAATGTGAACTGACGTTCAAAAATAAAACATTTGAAAACGGACCATTTTCCACATTTCTGAAGCATGACGTAATGGGGGGGTGTTATCTCTTTTGTGGAAAATCAGCCGTTTTTGCTCGAACATTAAATGCCTCCAAATGGTATTTATTTCACTTCCCGAGCCCCTGGAAGCATGAAAATCACTTTAAACATGCTAATTTTAGCTCTAACACTGATGATCCACCTACAAATGTGAACTGACGTTCAAAAATAAAACATTTGAAAACGGACCATTTTCCACATTTCTGAAGCATGACGTAATGGGGGGGTGTTATCTCTTTTGTCGAAAATCAGCCGTTTTTGCTCTAACATTAAATGCCTCCAAATGGTATTTAATTAACTTCCCGGGGTGAAGAAACCCTTTTTGAGAACTCAGAGTGAGTAAATTGGCCATTTTCATGCACTTTTAACCATTCCATAAATCTTGTGTTTTGGGCCCCTGGAAGCATGAAAATCACTTTAAACATGCTAATTTTAGCTCTAACACTGATGATCCACCTACAAATGTGAACTGACGTTCAAAAATAAAACATTTGAAAACGGACCATTTTCCACATTTCTGAAGCATGACGTAATGGGGGGGTGTTATCTCTTTTGTCGAAAATCAGCCGTTTTTGCTCGAACATTAAATGCCTCCAAATGGTATTTAATTAACTTCCCGAGCCCCTGGAAGCATGAAAATCACTTTAAACATGCTAATTTTAGCTCTAACACTGATGATCCACCTACAAATGTGAACTGACGTTCAAAAATAAAACATTTGAAAACGGACCATTTTCCACATTTCTGAAGCATGACGTAATGGGGGGGTGTTATCTCTTTTGTCGAAAATCAGCCGTTTTTGCTCGAACATTAAATGCCTCCAAATGGTATTTAATTAACTTCCCGAGCCCCTGGAAGCATGAAAATCACTTTAAACATGCTAATTTTAGCTCTAACACTGATGATCCACCTACAAATGTGAACTTACGTTAAAAAATAAAACATTTGAAAACGGACCATTTTCCACATTTCTGAAGCATGACGTAATGGGGGGGTGTTATCTCTTTTGTGGAAAATCAGCCGTTTTTGCTCGAACATTAAATGCCTCCAAATGGTATTTATTTCACTTCCCGAGCCCCTGGAAGCATGAAAATCACTTTAAACATGCTAATTTTAGCTCTAACACTGATGATCCACCTACAAATGTGAACTGACGTTCAAAAATAAAACATTTGAAAACGGACCATTTTCCACATTTCTGAAGCATGACGTAATGGGGGGGTGTTATCTCTTTTGTCGAAAATCAGCCGTTTTTGCTCTAACATTAAATGCCTCCAAATGGTATTTAATTAACTTCCCGGGGTGAAGAAACCCTTTTTGAGAACTCAGAGTGAGTAAATTGGCCATTTTCATGCACTTTTAACCATTCCATAAATCTTGTGTTTTGGGCCCCTGGAAGCATGAAAATCACTTTAAACATGCTAATTTTAGCTCTAACACTGATGATCCACCTACAAATGTGAACTGACGTTCAAAAATAAAACATTTGAAAACGGACCATTTTCCACATTTCTGAAGCATGACGTAATGGGGGGGTGTTATCTCTTTTGTCGAAAATCAGCCGTTTTTGCTCGAACATTAAATGCCTCCAAATGGTATTTAATTAACTTCCCGAGCCCCTGGAAGCATGAAAATCACTTTAAACATGCTAATTTTAGCTCTAACACTGATGATCCACCTACAAATGTGAACTTACGTTAAAAAATAAAACATTTGAAAACGGACCATTTTCCACATTTCTGAAGCATGACGTAATGGGGGGGTGTTATCTCTTTTGTGGAAAATCAGCCGTTTTTGCTCGAACATTAAATGCCTCCAAATGGTATTTATTTCACTTCCCGAGCCCCTGGAAGCATGAAAATCACTTTAAACATGCTAATTTTAGCTCTAACACTGATGATCCACCTACAAATGTGAACTGACGTTCAAAAATAAAACATTTGAAAACGGACCATTTTCCACATTTCTGAAGCATGACGTAATGGGGGGGTGTTATCTCTTTTGTCGAAAATCAGCCGTTTTTGCTCTAACATTAAATGCCTCCAAATGGTATTTAATTAACTTCCCGGGGTGAAGAAACCCTTTTTGAGAACTCAGAGTGAGTAAATTGGCCATTTTCATGCACTTTTAACCATTCCATAAATCTTGTGTTTTGGGCCCCTGGAAGCATGAAAATCACTTTAAACATGCTAATTTTAGCTCTAACACTGATGATCCACCTACAAATGTGAACTGACGTTCAAAAATAAAACATTTGAAAACGGACCATTTTCCACATTTCTGAAGCATGACGTAATGGGGGGGTGTTATCTCTTTTGTCGAAAATCAGCCGTTTTTGCTCGAACATTAAATGCCTCCAAATGGTATTTAATTAACTTCCCGAGCCCCTGGAAGCATGAAAATCACTTTAAACATGCTAATTTTAGCTCTAACACTGATGATCCACCTACAAATGTGAACTGACGTTCAAAAATAAAACATTTGAAAACGGACCATTTTCCACATTTCTGAAGCATGACGTAATGGGGGGGTGTTATCTCTTTTGTCGAAAATCAGCCGTTTTTGCTCGAACATTAAATGCCTCCAAATGGTATTTAATTAACTTCCCGGGGTGAAGAAACCCTTTTTGAGAACTCAGAGTGAGTAAATTGGCCATTTTCATGCACTTTTAACCATTCCATAAATCTTGTGTTTTGGGCCCCTGGAAGCATGAAAATCACTTTAAACATGCTAATTTTAGCTCTAACACTGATGATCCACCTACAAATGTGAACTGACGTTCAAAAATAAAACATTTGAAAACGGACCATTTTCCACATTTCTGAAGCATGACGTAATGGGGGGGTGTTATCTCTTTTGTCGAAAATCAGCCGTTTTTGCTCCAATATTAAATGCCTCCAAATCGTATTTAATTAACTTCCCGAGCCCCTGGAAGCATGAAAATCACTTTAAACATGCTAATTTTAGCTCTAACACTGATGATCCACCTACAAATGTGAACTTACGTTCAAAAATAAAACATTTGAAAACGGACCATTTTCCACATTTCTGAAGCATGACGTAATGGGGGGGTGTTATCTCTTTTGTCGAAAATCAGCCGTTTTTGCTCGAACATTAAATGCCTCCAAATGGTATTTAATTAACTTCCCGAGCCCCTGGAAGCATGAAAATCACTTTAAACATGCTAATTTTAGCTCTAACACTGATGATCCACCTACAAATGTGAACTTACGTTCAAAAATAAAACATTTGAAAACGGACCATTTTCCACATTTCTGAAGCATGACGTAATGGGGGGGTGTTATCTCTTTTGTGGAAAATCAGCCGTTTTTGCTCGAACATTAAATGCCTCCAAATGGTATTTATTTCACTTCCCGAGCCCCTGGAAGCATGAAAATCACTTTAAACATGCTAATTTTAGCTCTAACACTGATGATCCACCTACAAATGTGAACTGACGTTCAAAAATAAAACATTTGAAAACGGACCATTTTCCACATTTCTGAAGCATGACGTAATGGGGGGGTGTTATCTCTTTTGTCGAAAATCAGCCGTTTTTGCTCTAACATTAAATGCCTCCAAATGGTATTTAATTAACTTCCCGGGGTGAAGAAACCCTTTTTGAGAACTCAGAGTGAGTAAATTGGCCATTTTCATGCACTTTTAACCATTCCATAAATTTTGTGTTTTGGGCCCCTGGAAGCATGAAAATCACTTTAAACATGCTAATTTTAGCTCTAACACTGATGATCCACCTACAAATGTGAACTGACGTTCAAAAATAAAACATTTGAAAATGGACCATTTTCCACATTTCTGAAGCATGACGTAATGGGGGGGTGTTATCTCTTTTGTCGAAAATCAGCCGTTTTTGCTCGAACATTAAATGCCTCCAAATGGTATTTAATTAACTTCCCGAGCCCCTGGAAGCATGAAAATCACTTTAAACATGCTAATTTTAGCTCTAACACTGATGATCCACCTACAAATGTGAACTGACGTTCAAAAATAAAACATTTGAAAACGGACCATTTTCCACATTTCTGAAGCATGACGTAATGGGGGGGTGTTATCTCTTTTGTCGAAAATCAGCCGTTTTTGCTCGAACATTAAATGCCTCCAAATGGTATTTAATTAACTTCCCGAGCCCCTGGAAGCATGAAAATCACTTTAAACATGCTAATTTTAGCTCTAACACTGATGATCCACCTACAAATGTGAACTTACGTTCAAAAATAAAACATTTGAAAACGGACCATTTTCCACATTTCTGAAGCATGACGTAATGGGGGGGTGTTATCTCTTTTGTCGAAAATCAGCCGTTTTTGCTCTAACATTAAATGCCTCCAAATGGTATTTAATTAACTTCCCGGGGTGAAGAAACCCTTTTTGAGAACTCAGAGTGAGTAAATTGGCCATTTTCATGCACTTTTAACCATTCCATAAATCTTGTGTTTTGGGCCCCTGGAAGCATGAAAATCACTTTAAACATGCTAATTTTAGCTCTAACACTGATGATCCACCTACAAATGTGAACTGACGTTCAAAAATAAAACATTTGAAAACGGACCATTTTCCACATTTCTGAAGCATGACGTAATGGGGGGTGTTATCTCTTTTGTCGAAAATCAGCCGTTTTTGCTCGAACATTAAATGCCTCCAAATGGTATTTAATTAACTTCCCGAGCCCCTGGAAGCATGAAAATCACTTTAAACATGCTAATTTTAGCTCTAACACTGATGATCCACCTACAAATGTGAACTGACGTTCAAAAATAAAACATTTGAAAACGGACCATTTTCCACATTTCTGAAGCATGACGTAATGGGGGGGTGTTATCTCTTTTGTGGAAAATCAGCCGTTTTTGCTCGAACATTAAATGCCTCCAAATGGTATTTATTTCACTTCCCGAGCCCCTGGAAGCATGAAAATCACTTTAAACATGCTAATTTTAGCTCTAACACTGATGATCCACCTACAAATGTGAACTGACGTTCAAAAATAAAACATTTGAAAACGGACCATTTTCCACATTTCTGAAGCATGACGTAATGGGGGGGTGTTATCTCTTTTGTCGAAAATCAGCCGTTTTTGCTCTAACATTAAATGCCTCCAAATGGTATTTAATTAACTTCCCGGGGTGAAGAAACCCTTTTTGAGAACTCAGAGTGAGTAAATTGGCCATTTTCATGCACTTTTAACCATTCCATAAATCTTGTGTTTTGGGCCCCTGGAAGCATGAAAATCACTTTAAACATGCTAATTTTAGCTCTAACACTGATGATCCACCTACAAATGTGAACTGACGTTCAAAAATAAAACATTTGAAAACGGACCATTTTCCACATTTCTGAAGCATGACGTAATGGGGGGGTGTTATCTCTTTTGTCGAAAATCAGCCGTTTTTGCTCGAACATTAAATGCCTCCAAATGGTATTTAATTAACTTCCCGAGCCCCTGGAAGCATGAAAATCACTTTAAACATGCTAATTTTAGCTCTAACACTGATGATCCACCTACAAATGTGAACTGACGTTCAAAAATAAAACATTTGAAAACGGACCATTTTCCACATTTCTGAAGCATGACGTAATGGGGGGGTGTTATCTCTTTTGTCGAAAATCAGCCGTTTTTGCTCGAACATTAAATGCCTCCAAATGGTATTTAATTAACTTCCCGAGCCCCTGGAAGCATGAAAATCACTTTAAACATGCTAATTTTAGCTCTAACACTGATGATCCACCTACAAATGTGAACTTACGTTAAAAAATAAAACATTTGAAAACGGACCATTTTCCACATTTCTGAAGCATGACGTAATGGGGGGGTGTTATCTCTTTTGTGGAAAATCAGCCGTTTTTGCTCGAACATTAAATGCCTCCAAATGGTATTTATTTCACTTCCCGAGCCCCTGGAAGCATGAAAATCACTTTAAACATGCTAATTTTAGCTCTAACACTGATGATCCACCTACAAATGTGAACTGACGTTCAAAAATAAAACATTTGAAAACGGACCATTTTCCACATTTCTGAAGCATGACGTAATGGGGGGGTGTTATCTCTTTTGTCGAAAATCAGCCGTTTTTGCTCTAACATTAAATGCCTCCAAATGGTATTTAATTAACTTCCCGGGGTGAAGAAACCCTTTTTGAGAACTCAGAGTGAGTAAATTGGCCATTTTCATGCACTTTTAACCATTCCATAAATCTTGTGTTTTGGGCCCCTGGAAGCATGAAAATCACTTTAAACATGCTAATTTTAGCTCTAACACTGATGATCCACCTACAAATGTGAACTGACGTTCAAAAATAAAACATTTGAAAACGGACCATTTTCCACATTTCTGAAGCATGACGTAATGGGGGGGTGTTATCTCTTTTGTCGAAAATCAGCCGTTTTTGCTCGAACATTAAATGCCTCCAAATGGTATTTAATTAACTTCCCGAGCCCCTGGAAGCATGAAAATCACTTTAAACATGCTAATTTTAGCTCTAACACTGATGATCCACCTACAAATGTGAACTTACGTTAAAAAATAAAACATTTGAAAACGGACCATTTTCCACATTTCTGAAGCATGACGTAATGGGGGGGTGTTATCTCTTTTGTGGAAAATCAGCCGTTTTTGCTCGAACATTAAATGCCTCCAAATGGTATTTATTTCACTTCCCGAGCCCCTGGAAGCATGAAAATCACTTTAAACATGCTAATTTTAGCTCTAACACTGATGATCCACCTACAAATGTGAACTGACGTTCAAAAATAAAACATTTGAAAACGGACCATTTTCCACATTTCTGAAGCATGACGTAATGGGGGGGTGTTATCTCTTTTGTCGAAAATCAGCCGTTTTTGCTCTAACATTAAATGCCTCCAAATGGTATTTAATTAACTTCCCGGGGTGAAGAAACCCTTTTTGAGAACTCAGAGTGAGTAAATTGGCCATTTTCATGCACTTTTAACCATTCCATAAATCTTGTGTTTTGGGCCCCTGGAAGCATGAAAATCACTTTAAACATGCTAATTTTAGCTCTAACACTGATGATCCACCTACAAATGTGAACTGACGTTCAAAAATAAAACATTTGAAAACGGACCATTTTCCACATTTCTGAAGCATGACGTAATGGGGGGGTGTTATCTCTTTTGTCGAAAATCAGCCGTTTTTGCTCGAACATTAAATGCCTCCAAATGGTATTTAATTAACTTCCCGAGCCCCTGGAAGCATGAAAATCACTTTAAACATGCTAATTTTAGCTCTAACACTGATGATCCACCTACAAATGTGAACTGACGTTCAAAAATAAAACATTTGAAAACGGACCATTTTCCACATTTCTGAAGCATGACGTAATGGGGGGGTGTTATCTCTTTTGTCGAAAATCAGCCGTTTTTGCTCGAACATTAAATGCCTCCAAATGGTATTTAATTAACTTCCCGGGGTGAAGAAACCCTTTTTGAGAACTCAGAGTGAGTAAATTGGCCATTTTCATGCACTTTTAACCATTCCATAAATCTTGTGTTTTGGGCCCCTGGAAGCATGAAAATCACTTTAAACATGCTAATTTTAGCTCTAACACTGATGATCCACCTACAAATGTGAACTGACGTTCAAAAATAAAACATTTGAAAACGGACCATTTTCCACATTTCTGAAGCATGACGTAATGGGGGGGTGTTATCTCTTTTGTCGAAAATCAGCCGTTTTTGCTCCAATATTAAATGCCTCCAAATCGTATTTAATTAACTTCCCGAGCCCCTGGAAGCATGAAAATCACTTTAAACATGCTAATTTTAGCTCTAACACTGATGATCCACCTACAAATGTGAACTTACGTTCAAAAATAAAACATTTGAAAACGGACCATTTTCCACATTTCTGAAGCATGACGTAATGGGGGGGTGTTATCTCTTTTGTCGAAAATCAGCCGTTTTTGCTCGAACATTAAATGCCTCCAAATGGTATTTAATTAACTTCCCGAGCCCCTGGAAGCATGAAAATCACTTTAAACATGCTAATTTTAGCTCTAACACTGATGATCCACCTACAAATGTGAACTTACGTTCAAAAATAAAACATTTGAAAACGGACCATTTTCCACATTTCTGAAGCATGACGTAATGGGGGGGTGTTATCTCTTTTGTGGAAAATCAGCCGTTTTTGCTCGAACATTAAATGCCTCCAAATGGTATTTATTTCACTTCCCGAGCCCCTGGAAGCATGAAAATCACTTTAAACATGCTAATTTTAGCTCTAACACTGATGATCCACCTACAAATGTGAACTGACGTTCAAAAATAAAACATTTGAAAACGGACCATTTTCCACATTTCTGAAGCATGACGTAATGGGGGGGTGTTATCTCTTTTGTCGAAAATCAGCCGTTTTTGCTCTAACATTAAATGCCTCCAAATGGTATTTAATTAACTCCCCGGGGTGAAGAAACCCTTTTTGAGAACTCAGAGTGAGTAAATTGGCCATTTTCATGCACTTTTAACCATTCCATAAATTTTGTGTTTTGGGCCCCTGGAAGCATGAAAATCACTTTAAACATGCTAATTTTAGCTCTAACACTGATGATCCACCTACAAATGTGAACTGACGTTCAAAAATAAAACATTTGAAAATGGACCATTTTCCACATTTCTGAAGCATGACGTAATGGGGGGGTGTTATCTCTTTTGTCGAAAATCAGCCGTTTTTGCTCGAACATTAAATGCCTCCAAATGGTATTTAATTAACTTCCCGAGCCCCTGGAAGCATGAAAATCACTTTAAACATGCTAATTTTAGCTCTAACACTGATGATCCACCTACAAATGTGAACTGACGTTCAAAAATAAAACATTTGAAAACGGACCATTTTCCACATTTCTGAAGCATGACGTAATGGGGGGGTGTTATCTCTTTTGTCGAAAATCAGCCGTTTTTGCTCGAACATTAAATGCCTCCAAATGGTATTTAATTAACTTCCCGAGCCCCTGGAAGCATGAAAATCACTTTAAACATGCTAATTTTAGCTCTAACACTGATGATCCACCTACAAATGTGAACTTACGTTCAAAAATAAAACATTTGAAAACGGACCATTTTCCACATTTCTGAAGCATGACGTAATGGGGGGGTGTTATCTCTTTTGTCGAAAATCAGCCGTTTTTGCTCTAACATTAAATGCCTCCAAATGGTATTTAATTAACTTCCCGGGGTGAAGAAACCCTTTTTGAGAACTCAGAGTGAGTAAATTGGCCATTTTCATGCACTTTTAACCATTCCATAAATCTTGTGTTTTGGGCCCCTGGAAGCATGAAAATCACTTTAAACATGCTAATTTTAGCTCTAACACTGATGATCCACCTACAAATGTGAACTGACGTTCAAAAATAAAACATTTGAAAACGGACCATTTTCCACATTTCTGAAGCATGACGTAATGGGGGGTGTTATCTCTTTTGTCGAAAATCAGCCGTTTTTGCTCGAACATTAAATGCCTCCAAATGGTATTTAATTAACTTCCCGAGCCCCTGGAAGCATGAAAATCACTTTAAACATGCTAATTTTAGCTCTAACACTGATGATCCACCTACAAATGTGAACTGAAGTTCAAAAATAAAACATTTGAAAACGGACCATTTTCCACATTTCTGAAGCATGACGTAATGGGGGGGTGTTATCTCTTTTGTCGAAAATCAGCCGTTTTTGCTCGAACATTAAATGCCTCCAAATGGTATTTAATTAACTTCCCGGGGTGAAGAGACCCTTTTTGAGAACTCAGAGTGAGTAAATTGGCCATTTTCATGCACTTTTAACCATTCCATAAATCTTGTGTTTTGGGCCCCTGGAAGCATGAAAATCACTTTAAACATGCTAATTTTAGCTCTAACACTGATGATCCACCTACAAATGTGAACTGACGTTCAAAAATAAAACATTTGAAAACGGACCATTTTCCACATTTCTGAAGCATGACGTAATGGGGGGGTGTTATCTCTTTTGTCGAAAATCAGCCGTTTTTGCTCGAACATTAAATGCCTCCAAATGGTATTTAATTAACTTCCCGGGGTGAAGAAACCCTTTTTGAGAACTCAGAGTGAGTAAATTGGCCATTTTCATGCACTTTTAACCATTCCATAAATCTTGTGTTTTGGGCCCCTGGAAGCATGAAAATCACTTTAAACATGCTAATTTTAGCTCTAACACTGATGATCCACCTACAAATGTGAACTGACGTTCAAAAATAAAACATTTGAAAACGGACCATTTTCCACATTTCTGAAGCATGACGTAATGGGGGGGTGTTATCTCTTTTGTCGAAAATCAGCCGTTTTTGCTCGAACATTAAATGCCTCCAAATGGTATTTAATTAACTTCCCGGGGTGAAGAAACCCTTTTTGAGAACTCAGAGTGAGTAAATTGGCCATTTTCATGCACTTTTAACCATTCCATAAATCTTGTGTTTTGGGCCCCTGGATGCATGAAAATCACTTTAAACATGCTAATTTTAGCTCTAACACTGATGATCCACCTACAAATGTGAACTGACGTTCAAAAATAAAACATTTGAAAACGGACCATTTTCCACATTTCTGAAGCATGACGTAATGGGGGGGTGTTATCTCTTTTGTGGAAAATCAGCCGTTTTTGCTCGAACATTAAATGCCTCCAAATGGTATTTAATTAACTTCCCGAGCCCCTGGAAGCATGAAAATCACTTTAAACATGCTAATTTTAGCTCTAACACTGATGATCCACCTACAAATGTGAACTGACGTTCAAAAATAAAACATTTGAAAACGGACCATTTTCCACATTTCTGAAGCATGACGTAATGGGGGGGTGTTATCTCTTTTGTGGAAAATCAGCCGTTTTTGCTCGAACATTAAATGCCTCCAAATGGTATTTATTTCACTTCCCGAGCCCCTGGAAGCATGAAAATCACTTTAAACATGCTAATTTTAGCTCTAACACTGATGATCCACCTACAAATGTGAACTGACGTTCAAAAATAAAACATTTGAAAACGGACCATTTTCCACATTTCTGAAGCATGACGTAATGGGGGGGGTGTTATCTCTTTTGTCGAAAATCAGCCGTTTTTGCTCTAACATTAAATGCCTCCAAATGGTATTTAATTAACTTCCCGGGGTGAAGAAACCCTTTTTGAGAACTCAGAGTGAGTAAATTGGCCATTTTCATGCACTTTTAACCATTCCATAAATCTTGTGTTTTGGGCCCCTGGAAGCATGAAAATCACTTTAAACATGCTAATTTTAGCTCTAACACTGATGATCCACCTACAAATGTGAACTGACGTTCAAAAATAAAACATTTGAAAACGGACCATTTTCCACATTTCTGAAGCATGACGTAATGGGGGGGTGTTATCTCTTTTGTCGAAAATCAGCCGTTTTTGCTCGAACATTAAATGCCTCCAAATGGTATTTAATTAACTTCCCGAGCCCCTGGAAGCATGAAAATCACTTTAAACATGCTAATTTTAGCTCTAACACTGATGATCCACCTACAAATGTGAACTGACGTTCAAAAATAAAACATTTGAAAACGGACCATTTTCCACATTTCTGAAGCATGACGTAATGGGGGGGTGTTATCTCTTTTGTCGAAAATCAGCCGTTTTTGCTCGAACATTAAATGCCTCCAAATGGTATTTAATTAACTTCCCGAGCCCCTGGAAGCATGAAAATCACTTTAAACATGCTAATTTTAGCTCTAACACTGATGATCCACCTACAAATGTGAACTTACGTTAAAAAATAAAACATTTGAAAACGGACCATTTTCCACATTTCTGAAGCATGACGTAATGGGGGGGTGTTATCTCTTTTGTGGAAAATCAGCCGTTTTTGCTCGAACATTAAATGCCTCCAAATGGTATTTATTTCACTTCCCGAGCCCCTGGAAGCATGAAAATCACTTTAAACATGCTAATTTTAGCTCTAACACTGATGATCCACCTACAAATGTGAACTGACGTTCAAAAATAAAACATTTGAAAACGGACCATTTTCCACATTTCTGAAGCATGACGTAATGGGGGGGTGTTATCTCTTTTGTCGAAAATCAGCCGTTTTTGCTCTAACATTAAATGCCTCCAAATGGTATTTAATTAACTTCCCGGGGTGAAGAAACCCTTTTTGAGAACTCAGAGTGAGTAAATTGGCCATTTTCATGCACTTTTAACCATTCCATAAATCTTGTGTTTTGGGCCCCTGGAAGCATGAAAATCACTTTAAACATGCTAATTTTAGCTCTAACACTGATGATCCACCTACAAATGTGAACTGACGTTCAAAAATAAAACATTTGAAAACGGACCATTTTCCACATTTCTGAAGCATGACGTAATGGGGGGGTGTTATCTCAATTGTCGAAAATCAGCCGTTTTTGCTCGAACATTAAATGCCTCCAAATGGTATTTAATTAACTTCCCGAGCCCCTGGAAGCATGAAAATCACTTTAAACATGCTAATTTTAGCTCTAACACTGATGATCCACCTACAAATGTGAACTGAAGTTCAAAAATAAAACATTTGAAAACGGACCATTTTCCACATTTCTGAAGCATGACGTAATGGGGGGGTGTTATCTCTTTTGTCGAAAATCAGCCGTTTTTGCTCGAACATTAAATGCCTCCAAATGGTATTTAATTAACTTCCCGGGGTGAAGAGACCCTTTTTGAGAACTCAGAGTGAGTAAATTGGCCATTTTCATGCACTTTTAACCATTCCATAAATCTTGTGTTTTGGGCCCCTGGAAGCATGAAAATCACTTTAAACATGCTAATTTTAGCTCTAACACTGATGATCCACCTACAAATGTGAACTGACGTTCAAAAATAAAACATTTGAAAACGGACCATTTTCCACATTTCTGAAGCATGACGTAATGGGGGGGTGTTATCTCTTTTGTGGAAAATCAGCCGTTTTTGCTCCAACATTAAATGCCTCCAAATGGTATTTAATTAACTTCCCGAGCCCCTGGAAGCATGAAAATCACTTTAAACATGCTAATTTTAGCTCTAACACTGATGATCCACCTACAAATGTGAACTGACGTTCAAAAATAAAACATTTGAAAACGGACCATTTTCCACATTTCTGAAGCATGACGTAATGGGGGGGTGTTATCTCTTTTGTCGAAAATCAGCCGTTTTTGCTTGAACATTAAATGCCTCCAAATGGTATTTAATTAACTTCCTGAGCCCCTGGAAGCATGAAAATCACTTTAAACATGCTAATTTTAGCTCTAACACTGATGATCCACCTACAAATGTGAACTGACGTTCAAAAATAAAACATTTGAAAACGGACCATTTTCCACATTTCTGAAGCATGACGTAATGGGGGGTGTTATCTCTTTTGTCGAAAATCAGCCGTTTTTGCTCGAACATTAAATGCCTCCAAATGGTATTTAATTAACTTCCCGGGGTGAAGAAACCCTTTTTGAGAACTCAGAGTGAGTAAATTGGCCATTTTCATGCACTTTTAACCATTCCATAAATCTTGTGTTTTGGGCCCCTGGAAGCATGAAAATCACTTTAAACATGCTAATTTTAGCTCTAACACTGATGATCCACCTTCAAATGTGAACTGACGTTCAAAAATAAAACATTTGAAAACGGACCATTTTCCACATTTCTGAAGCATGACGTAATGGGGGGGTGTTATCTCTTTTGTCGAAAATCAGCCGTTTTTGCTCGAACATTAAATGCCTCCAAATGGTATTTAATTAACTTCCCGGGGTGAAGAAACCCTTTTTGAGAACTCAGAGTGAGTAAATTGGCCATTTTCATGCACTTTTAACCATTCCATAAATCTTGTGTTTTGGGCCCCTGGAAGCATGAAAATCACTTTAAACATGCTAATTTTAGCTCTAACACTGATGATCCACCTACAAATGTGAACTGACGTTCAAAAATAAAACATTTGAAAACGGACCATTTTCCACATTTCTGAAGCATGACGTAATGGGGGGGTGTTATCTCTTTTGTCGAAAATCAGCCGTTTTTGCTCGAACATTAAATGCCTCCAAATGGTATTTAATTAACTTCCCGGGGTGAAGAAACCCTTTTTGAGAACTCAGAGTGAGTAAATTGGCCATTTTCATGCACTTTTAACCATTCCATAAATCTTGTGTTTTGGGCCCCTGGAAGCATGAAAATCACTTTAAACATGCTAATTTTAGCTCTAACACTGATGATCCACCTACAAATGTGAACTGACGTTCAAAAATAAAACATTTGAAAACGGACCATTTTCCACATTTCTGAAGCATGACGTAATGGGGGGTGTTATCTCTTTTGTCGAAAATCAGCCGTTTTTGCTCGAACATTAAATGCCTCCAAATGGTATTTAATTAACTTCCCGGGGTGAAGAAACCCTTTTTGAGAACTCAGAGTGAGTAAATTGGCCATTTTCATGCACTTTTAACCATTCCATAAATCTTGTGTTTTGGGCCCCTGGAAGCATGAAAATCACTTTAAACATGCTAATTTTAGCTCTAACACTGATGATCCACCTACAAATGTGAACTGACGTTCAAAAATAAAACATTTGAAAACGGACCATTTTCCACATTTCTGAAGCATGACGTAATGGGGGGGTGTTATCTCTTTTGTGGAAAATCAGCCTTTTTTGCTCGAACATTAAATGCCTCCAAATGGTATTTATTTCACTTCCCGAGCCCCTGGAAGCATGAAAATCACTTTAAACATGCTAATTTTTGCTCTAACACTGATGATCCACCTACAAATGTGAACTGACGTTCAAAAATAAAACATTTGAAAACGGACCATTTTCCACATTTCTGAAGCATGACGTAATGGGGGGGTGTTATCTCTTTTGTCGAAAATCAGCCGTTTTTGCTCGAACATTAAATGCCTCCAAATGGTATTTAATTAACTTCCCGAGCCCCTGGAAGCATGAAAATCACTTTAAACATGCTAATTTTAGCTCTAACACTGATGATCCACCTACAAATGTGAACTTACGTTCAAAAATAAAACATTTGAAAACGGACCATTTTCCACATTTCTGAAGCATGACGTAATGGGGGGGTGTTATCTCTTTTGTCGAAAATCAGCCGTTTTTGCTCGAACATTAAATGCCTCCAAATGGTATTTAATTAACTTCCCGGGGTGAAGAAACCCTTTTTGAGAACTCAGAGTGAGTAAATTGGCCATTTTCATGCACTTTTAACCATTCCATAAATCTTGTGTTTTGGGCCCCTGGAAGCATGAAAATCACTTTAAACATGCTAATTTTAGCTCTAACACTGATGATCCACCTACAAATGTGAACTGACGTTCAAAAATAAAACATTTGAAAACGGACCATTTTCCACATTTCTGAAGCATGACGTAATGGGGGGTGTTATCTCTTTTGTCGAAAATCAGCCGTTTTTGCTCGAACATTAAATGCCTCCAAATGGTATTTAATTAACTTCCCGGGGTGAAGAAACCCTTTTTGAGAACTCAGAGTGAGTAAATTGGCCATTTTCATGCACTTTTAACCATTCCATAAATCTTGTGTTTTGGGCCCCTGGAAGCATGAAAATCACTTTAAACATGCTAATTTTAGCTCTAACACTGATGATCCACCTACAAATGTGAACTGACGTTCAAAAATAAAACATTTGAAAACGGACCATTTTCCACATTTCTGAAGCATGACGTAATGGGGGGGTGTTATCTCTTTTGTCGAAAATCAGCCGTTTTTGCTCAAACATTAAATGCCTCCAAATGGTATTTAATTAACTTCCCGGGGTGAAGAAACCCTTTTTGAGAACTCAGAGTGAGTAAATTGGCCATTTTCATGCACTTTTAACCATTCCATAAATCTTGTGTTTTGGGCCCCTGGAAGCATGAAAATCACTTTAAACATGCTAATTTTAGCTCTAACACTGATGATCCACCTACAAATGTGAACTGACGTTCAAAAATAAAACATTTGAAAACGGACCATTTTTTCCACATTTCTGAAGCATGACGTAATGGGGGGGTGTTATCTCTTTTGTCGAAAATCAGCCGTTTTTGCTTGAACATTAAATGCCTCCAAATGGTATTTAATTAACTTCCCGAGCCCCTGGAAGCATGAAAATCACTTTAAACATGCTAATTTTAGCTCTAACACTGATGATCCACCTACAAATGTGAACTGACGTTCAAAAATAAAACATTTGAAAACGGACCATTTTCCACATTTCTGAAGCATGACGTAATGGGGGGGTGTTATCTCTTTTGTCGAAAATCAGCCGTTTTTGCTCGAACATTAAATGCCTCCAAATGGTATTTAATTAACTTCCCGAGCCCCTGGAAGCATGAAAATCACTTTAAACATGCTAATTTTAGCTCTAACACTGATGATCTACCTACAAATGTGAACTGACGTTCAAAAATAAAACATTTGAAAACGGACAATTTTCCACATTTCTGAAGCATGACGTAATGGGGGGGTGTTATCTCTTTTGTGGAAAATCAGCCTTTTTTGCTCGAACATTAAATGCTTCCAAATGGTATTTATTTCACTTCCCGAGCCCCTGGAAGCATGAAAATCACTTTAAACATGCTAATTTTAGCTCTAACACTGATGATCCACCTACAAATGTGAACTGACGTTCAAAAATAAAACATTTGAAAACGGACCATTTTCCACATTTCTGAAGCATGACGTAATGGGGGGGTGTTATCTCTTTTGTCGAAAATCAGCCGTTTTTGCTCGAACATTAAATGCCTCCAAATGGTATTTAATTAACTTCCCGAGCCCCTGGAAGCATGAAAATCACTTTAAACATGCTAATTTTAGCTCTAACACTGATGATCCACCTACAAATGTGAACTGACGTTCAAAAATAAAACATTTGAAAACGGACCATTTTCCACATTTTTGAAGCATGACGTAATGGGGGGGTGTTATCTCTTTTGTCGAAAATCAGCCATTTTTGCTCGAACATTAAATGCCTCCAAATGGTATTTATTTCACTTCCCGAGCCCCTGGAAGCATGAAAATCACTTTAAACATGCTAATTTTAGCTCTAACACTGATGATCCACCTACAAATGTGAACTGACGTTCAAAAATAAAACATTTGAAAACGGACCATTTTCCACATTTCTGAAGCATGACGTAATGGGGGGGTGTTATCTCTTTTGTCGAAAATCAGCCGTTTTTGCTCGAACATTAAATGCCTCCAAATGGTATTTAATTAACTTCCCGGGGTGAAGAAACTCTTTTTGAGAACTCAGAGTGAGTAAATTGGCCATTTTCATGCACTTTTAACCATTCCATAAATCTTGTGTTTTGGGCCCCTGGAAGCATGAAAATCACTTTAAACATGCTAATTTTAGCTCTAACACTGATGATCCACCTACAAATGTGAACTGACGTTCAAAAATAAAACATTTGAAAACGGACCATTTTCCACATTTCTGAAGCATGACGTAATGGGGGGGTGTTATCTCTTTTGTGAAAAATCAGCCTTTTTTGCTCGAACATTAAATGCCTCCAATTGTTATTTATTTCACTTCCCGAGCCCCTGGAAGCATGAAAATCACTTTAAACATGCTAATTTTTGCTCTAACACTGATGATCCACCTACAAATGTGAACTGACGTTCAAAAATAAAACATTTGAAAACGGACCATTTTCCACATTTCTGAAGCATGACGTAATGGGGGGGTGTTATCTCTTTTGTAGAAAATCAGCCGTTTTTGCTCGAACATTAAATGCCTCCAAATCGTATTTAATTAACTTCCCGAGCCCCTGGAAGCATGAAAATCACTTTAAACATGCTAATTTTAGCTCTAACACTGATGATCCACCTACAAATGTGAACTTACGTTCAAAAATAAAACATTTGAAAACGGACCATTTTCCACATTTCTGAAGCATGACGTAATGGGGGGGTGTTATCTCTTTTGTCGAAAATCAGCCGTTTTTGCTCGAACATTAAATGCCTCCAAATGGTATTTAATTAACTTCCCGAGCCCCTGGAAGCATGAAAATCACTTTAAACATGCTAATTTTAGCTCTAACACTGATGATCCACCTACAAATGTGAACTTACGTTCAAAAATAAAACATTTGAAAACGGACCATTTTCCACATTTCTGAAGCATGACGTAATGGGGGGGTGTTATCTCTTTTGTGGAAAATCAGCCGTTTTTGCTCGAACATTAAATGCCTCCAAATGGTATTTATTTCACTTCCCGAGCCCCTGGAAGCATGAAAATCACTTTAAACATGCTAATTTTAGCTCTAACACTGATGATCCACCTACAAATGTGAACTGACGTTCAAAAATAAAACATTTGAAAACGGACCATTTTCCACATTTCTGAAGCATGACGTAATGGGGGGGTGTTATCTCTTTTGTCGAAAATCAGCCGTTTTTGCTCTAACATTAAATGCCTCCAAATGGTATTTAATTAACTTCCCGGGTTGAAGAAACCCTTTTTGAGAACTCAGAGTGAGTAAATTGGCCATTTTCATGCACTTTTAACCATTCCATAAATCTTGTGTTTTGGGCCCCTGGAAGCATGAAAATCACTTTAAACATGCTAATTTTAGCTCTAACACTGATGATCCACCTACAAATGTGAACTGACGTTCAAAAATAAAACATTTGAAAACGGACCATTTTTTCCACATTTCTGAAGCATGACGTAATGGGGGGGTGTTATCTCTTTTGTCGAAAATCAGCCGTTTTTGCTTGAACATTAAATGCCTCCAAATGGTATTTAATTAACTTCCCGAGCCCCTGGAAGCATGAAAATCACTTTAAACATGCTAATTTTAGCTCTAACACTGATGATCCACCTACAAATGTGAACTGACGTTCAAAAATAAAACATTTGAAAACGGACCATTTTCCACATTTCTGAAGCATGACGTAATGGGGGGGTGTTATCTCTTTTGTCGAAAATCAGCCGTTTTTGCTCGAACATTAAATGCCTCCAAATGGTATTTAATTAACTTCCCGAGCCCCTGGAAGCATGAAAATCACTTTAAACATGCTAATTTTAGCTCTAACACTGATGATCTACCTACAAATGTGAACTGACGTTCAAAAATAAAACATTTGAAAACGGACAATTTTCCACATTTCTGAAGCATGACGTAATGGGGGGGTGTTATCTCTTTTGTGGAAAATCAGCCTTTTTTGCTCGAACATTAAATGCTTCCAAATGGTATTTATTTCACTTCCCGAGCCCCTGGAAGCATGAAAATCACTTTAAACATGCTAATTTTAGCTCTAACACTGATGATCCACCTACAAATGTGAACTGACGTTCAAAAATAAAACATTTGAAAACGGACCATTTTCCACATTTCTGAAGCATGACGTAATGGGGGGGTGTTATCTCTTTTGTCGAAAATCAGCCGTTTTTGCTCGAACATTAAATGCCTCCAAATGGTATTTAATTAACTTCCCGAGCCCCTGGAAGCATGAAAATCACTTTAAACATGCTAATTTTAGCTCTAACACTGATGATCCACCTACAAATGTGAACTGACGTTCAAAAATAAAACATTTGAAAACGGACCATTTTCCACATTTTTGAAGCATGACGTAATGGGGGGGTGTTATCTCTTTTGTCGAAAATCAGCCATTTTTGCTCGAACATTAAATGCCTCCAAATGGTATTTATTTCACTTCCCGAGCCCCTGGAAGCATGAAAATCACTTTAAACATGCTAATTTTAGCTCTAACACTGATGATCCACCTACAAATGTGAACTGACGTTCAAAAATAAAACATTTGAAAACGGACCATTTTCCACATTTCTGAAGCATGACGTAATGGGGGGGTGTTATCTCTTTTGTCGAAAATCAGCCGTTTTTGCTCGAACATTAAATGCCTCCAAATGGTATTTAATTAACTTCCCGAGCCCCTGGAAGCATGAAAATCACTTTAAACATGCTAATTTTAGCTCTAACACTGATGATCTACCTACAAATGTGAACTGACGTTCAAAAATAAAACATTTGAAAACGGACAATTTTCCACATTTCTGAAGCATGACGTAATGGGGGGGTGTTATCTCTTTTGTGGAAAATCAGCCTTTTTTGCTCGAACATTAAATGCTTCCAAATGGTATTTATTTCACTTCCCGAGCCCCTGGAAGCATGAAAATCACTTTAAACATGCTAATTTTAGCTCTAACACTGATGATCCACCTACAAATGTGAACTGACGTTCAAAAATAAAACATTTGAAAACGGACCATTTTCCACATTTCTGAAGCATGACGTAATGGGGGGGTGTTATCTCTTTTGTCGAAAATCAGCCGTTTTTGCTCGAACATTAAATGCCTCCAAATGGTATTTAATTAACTTCCCGAGCCCCTGGAAGCATGAAAATCACTTTAAACATGCTAATTTTAGCTCTAACACTGATGATCCACCTACAAATGTGAACTGACGTTCAAAAATAAAACATTTGAAAACGGACCATTTTCCACATTTTTGAAGCATGACGTAATGGGGGGGTGTTATCTCTTTTGTCGAAAATCAGCCATTTTTGCTCGAACATTAAATGCCTCCAAATGGTATTTATTTCACTTCCCGAGCCCCTGGAAGCATGAAAATCACTTTAAACATGCTAATTTTAGCTCTAACACTGATGATCCACCTACAAATGTGAACTGACGTTCAAAAATAAAACATTTGAAAACGGACCATTTTCCACATTTCTGAAGCATGACGTAATGGGGGGGTGTTATCTCTTTTGTCGAAAATCAGCCGTTTTTGCTCGAACATTAAATGCCTCCAAATGGTATTTAATTAACTTCCCGGGGTGAAGAAACTCTTTTTGAGAACTCAGAGTGAGTAAATTGGCCATTTTCATGCACTTTTAACCATTCCATAAATCTTGTGTTTTGGGCCCCTGGAAGCATGAAAATCACTTTAAACATGCTAATTTTAGCTCTAACACTGATGATCCACCTACAAATGTGAACTGACGTTCAAAAATAAAACATTTGAAAACGTACCATTTTCCACATTTCTGAAGCATGACGTAATGTGGGGGTGTTATCTCTTTTGTCGAAAATCAGCCGTTTTTGCTCGAACATTAAATGCCTCCAAATGGTATTTAATTAACTTCCCGGGGTGAAGAAACCCTTTTTGAGAACTCAGAGTGAGTAAATTGGCCATTTTCATGCACTTTTAACCATTCCATAAATCTTGTGTTTTGGGCCCCTGGAAGCATGAAAATCACTTTAAACATGCTAATTTTAGCTCTAACACTGATGATCCACCTACAAATGTGAACTGACGTTCAAAAATAAAACATTTGAAAACGGACCATTTTCCACATTTCTAAAGCATGACGTAATGGGGGGGGTGTTATCTCTTTTGTCGAAAATCAGCCGTTTTTGCTCGAACATTAAATGCCTCCAAATGGTATTTATTTCACTTCCCGAGCCCCTGGAAGCATGAAAATCACTTTAAACATGCTAATTTTAGCTCTAACACTGATGATCCACCTACAAATGTGAACTGACGTTCAAAAATAAAACATTTGAAAACGGACCATTTTCCACATTTCTGAAGCATGACGTAATGGGGGGGTGTTATCTCTTTTGTGGAAAATCAGCCTTTTTTGCTCGAACATTAAATGCCTCCAAATGGTATTTATTTCACTTCCCGAGCCCCTGGAAGCATGAAAATCACTTTAAACATGCTAATTTTAGCTCTAACACTGATGATCCACCTACAAATGTGAACTGACGTTCAAAAATAAAACATTTGAAAACGGACCATTTTCCACATTTCTGAAGCATGACGTAATGGGGGGTGTTATCTCTTTTGTCGAAAATCAGCCGTTTTTGCTCGAACATTAAATGCCTCCAAATGGTATTTAATTAACTTCCCGGGGTGAAGAAACCCTTTTTGAGAACTCAGAGTGAGTAAATTGGCCATTTTCATGCACTTTTAACCATTCCATAAATCTTGTGTTTTGGGCCCCTGGAAGCATGAAAATCACTTTAAACATGCTAATTTTAGCTCTAACACTGATGATCCACCTACAAATGTGAACTGACGTTCAAAAATAAAACATTTGAAAACGGACCATTTTCCACATTTCTGAAGCATGACGTAATGGGGGGGTGTTATCTCTTTTGTCGAAAATCAGCCGTTTTTGCTCGAACATTAAATGCCTCCAAATGGTATTTAATTAACTTCCCGGGGTGAAGAAACCCTTTTTGAGAACTCAGAGTGAGTAAATTGGCCATTTTCATGCACTTTTAACCATTCCATAAATCTTGTGTTTTGGGCCCCTGGAAGCATGAAAATCACTTTAAACATGCTAATTTTAGCTCTAACACTGATGATCCACCTACAAATGTGAACTGACGTTCAAAAATAAAACATTTGAAAACGGACCATTTTCCACATTTCTGAAGCATGACGTAATGGGGGGGTGTTATCTCTTTTGTCGAAAATCAGCCGTTTTTGCTCGAACATTAAATGCCTCCAAATGGTATTTAATTAACTTCCCGGGGTGAAGAAACCCTTTTTGAGAACTCAGAGTGAGTAAATTGGCCATTTTCATGCACTTTTAACCATTCCATAAATCTTGTGTTTTGGGCCCCTGGAAGCATGAAAATCACTTTAAACATGCTAATTTTAGCTCTAACACTGATGATCCACCTACAAATGTGAACTGACGTTCAAAAATAAAACATTTGAAAACGGACCATTTTCCACATTTCTGAAGCATGACGTAATGGGGGGGTGTTATCTCTTTTGTCGAAAATCAGCCGTTTTTGCTCGAACATTAAATGCCTCCAAATGGTATTTAATTAACTTCCCGGGCCCCTGGAAGCATGAAAATCACTTTAAACATGCTAATTTTAGCTCTAACACTGATGATCCACCTACAAATGTGAACTGACGTTCAAAAATAAAACATTTGAAAACGGACCATTTTCCACATTTCTGAAGCATGACGTAATGGGGGGGTGTTATCTCTTTTGTCGAAAATCAGCCGTTTTTGCTCGAACATTAAATGCCTCCAAATGGTATTTAATTAACTTCCCGAGCCCCTGGAAGCATGAAAATCACTTTAAACATGCTAATTTTAGCTCTAACACTGATGATCCACCTACAAATGTGAACTGATGTTCAAAAAGAAAACATTTGAAAACGGACCATTTTCCACATTTCTGAAGCATGACGTAATGGGGGGGTGTTATCTCTTTTGTCGAAAATCAGCCGTTTTTGCTCGAACATTAAATGCCTCCAAATGGTATTTAATTAACTTCCCGAGCCCCTGGAAGCATGAAAATCACTTTAAACATGCTAATTTTAGCTCTAACACTGATGATCCACCTACAAATGTGAACTGACGTTCAAAAATAAAACATTTGAAAACGGACCATTTTCCACATTTCTGAAGCATGACGTAATGGGGGGGTGTTATCTCTTTTGTGGAAAATCAGCCTTTTTTTGCTCGAACATTAAATGCCTCCAAATGGTATTTATTTCACTTCCCGAGCCCCTGGAAGCATGAAAATCACTTTAAACATGCTAATTTTAGCTCTAACACTGATGATCCACCTACAAATGTGAACTGACGTTCAAAAATAAAACATTTGAAAACGGACCATTTTCCACATTTCTGAAGCATGACGTAATGGGGGGGTGTTATCTCTTTTGTCGAAAATCAGCCGTTTTTGCTCGAACATTAAATGCCTCCAAATGGTATTTAATTAACTTCCCGGGGTGAAGAAACCCTTTTTGAGAACTCAGAGTGAGTAAATTGGCCATTTTCATGCACTTTTAACCATTCCATAAATCTTGTGTTTTGGGCCCCTGGAAGCATGAAAATCACTTCAAACATGCTAATTTTAGCTCTAACACTGATGATCCACCTACAAATGTGAACTGACGTTCAAAAATAAAACATTTGAAAACGGACCATTTTCCACATTTCTGAAGCATGACGTAATGGGGGGGTGTTATCTCTTTTGTCGAAAATCAGCCGTTTTTGCTCGAACATTAAATGCCTCCAAATGGTATTTAATTAACTTCCCGGGGTGAAGAAACCCTTTTTGAGAACTCAGAGTGAGTAAATTGGCCATTTTCATGCACTTTTAACCATTCCATAAATCTTGTGTTTTGGGCCCCTGGAAGCATGAAAATCACTTTAAACATGCTAATTTTAGCTCTAACACTGATGATCCACCTACAAATGTGAACTGACGTTCAAAAATAAAACATTTGAAAACGGACCATTTTCCACATTTCTGAAGCATGACGTAATGGGGGGGTGTTATCTCTTTTGTCGAAAATCAGCCGTTTTTGCTCGAACATTAAATGCCTCCAAATGGTATTTAATTAACTTCCCGAGCCCCTGGAAGCATGAAAATCACTTTAAACATGCTAATTTAAGCTCTAACACTGATGATCCACCTACAAATGTGAACTGACGTTCAAAAATAAAACATTTGAAAACGGACCATTTTCCACATTTCTGAAGCATGACGTAATGGGGGGGTGTTATCTCTTTTGTGGAAAATCAGCCTTTTTTGCTCGAACATTAAATGCCTCCAAATGGTATTTATTTCACTTCCCGAGCCCCTGGAAGCATGAAAATCACTTTAAACATGCTAATTTTAGCTCTAACACTGATGATCCACCTACAAATGTGAACTGACGTTCAAAAATAAAACATTTGAAAACGGACCATTTTCCACATTTCTGAAGCATGACGTAATGGGGGGTGTTATCTCTTTTGTCGAAAATCAGCCGTTTTTGCTCGAACATTAAATGCCTCCAAATGGTATTTAATTAACTTCCCGGGGTGAAGAAACCCTTTTTGAGAACTCAGAGTGAGTAAATTGGCCATTTTCATGCACTTTTAACCATTCCATAAATCTTGTGTTTTGGGCCCCTGGAAGCATTAAAATCACTTTAAACATGCTAATTTTAGCTCTAACACTGATGATCCACCTACAAATGTGAACTGACGTTCAAAAATAAAACATTTGAAAACGGACCATTTTCCACATTTCTGAAGCATGACGTAATGGGGGGGTGTTATCTCTTTTGTGGAAAATCAGCCTTTTTTGCTCGAACATTAAATGCCTCCAAATGGTATTGATTTCACTTCCCGAGCCCCTGGAAGCATGAAAATCACTTTAAACATGCTAATTTTAGCTCTAACACTGATGATCCACCTACAAATGTGAACTGACGTTCAAAAATAAAACATTTGAAAACGGACCATTTTCCACATTTCTGAAGCATGACGTAATGGGGGGGTGTTATCTCTTTTGTCGAAAATCAGCCGTTTTTGCTCGAACATTAAATGCCTCCAAATGGTATTTAATTAACTTCCCGAGCCCCTGGAAGCATGAAAATCACTTTAAACATGCTAATTTTAGCTCTAACACTGATGATCCACCTACAAATGTGAACTTACGTTCAAAAATAAAACATTTGAAAACGGACCATTTTCCACATTTCTGAAGCATGACGTAATGGGGGGTGTTATCTCTTTTGTCGAAAATCAGCCGTTTTTGCTCGAACATTAAATGCCTCCAAATGGTATTTAATTAACTTCCCGGGGTGAAGAAACCCTTTTTGAGAACTCAGAGTGAGTAAATTGACCATTTTCATGCACTTTTAACCATTCCATAAATCTTGTGTTTTGGGCCCCTGGAAGCATGAAAATCACTTTAAACATGCTAATTTTAGCTCTAACACTGATGATCCACCTACAAATGTGAACTGACGTTCAAAAATAAAACATTTGAAAACGGACCATTTTCCACATTTCTGAAGCATGACTTAATGGGGGGGTGTTATCTCTTTTGTCGAAAATCAGCCGTTTTTGCTCGAACATTAAATGCCTCCAAATGGTATTTAATTAACTTCCCGAGCCCCTGGAAGCATGAAAATCACTTTAAGCATGCTAATTTTAGCTCTAACACTGATGATCCACCTACAAATGTGAACTGACGTTCAAAAATAAAACATTTGAAAACGGACCATTTTCCACATTTCTGAAGCATGACGTAATGGGGGGGTGTTATCTCTTTTGTGGAAAATCAGCCTTTTTTGCTCGAACATTAAATGCCTCCAAATGGTATTTATTTCACTTCCCGAGCCCCTGGAAGCATGAAAATCACTTTAAACATGCTAATTTTAGCTCTAACACTGATGATCCACCTACAAATGTGAACTGACGTTCAAAAATAAAACATTTGAAAATGGACCATTTTCCACATTTCTGAAGCATGACGTAATGGGGGGGTGTTATCTCTTTTGTCGAAAATCAGCCGTTTTTGCTCGAACATTACATGCCTCCAAATGGTATTTAATTAACTTCCCGGGGTGAAGAAACCCTTTTTGAGAACTCAGAGTGAGTAAATTAGCCATTTTCATGCACTTTTAACCATTCCATAAATCTTGTGTTTTGGGCCCCTGGAAGCATGAAAATCACTTTAAACATGCTAATTTTAGCTCTAACACTGATGATCCACCTACAAATGTGAACTGACGTTCAAAAATAAAACATTTGAAAACTGACCATTTTCCACATTTCTGAAGCATGACGTAATGGGGGGGGGTGTTATCTCTTTTGTCGAAAATCAGCCGTTTTTGCTTGAACATTAAATGCCTCCAAATGGTATTTAATTAACTTCCCGGGGTGAAGAAACCCTTTTTGAGAACTCAGAGTGAGTAAATTGGCCATTTTCATGCACTTTTAACCATTCCATAAATCTTGTGTTTTGGGCCCCTGGAAGCATGAAAATCACTTTAAACATGCTAATTTTAGCTCTAACACTGATGATCCACCTACAAATGTGAACTGACGTTCAAAAATAAAACATTTGAAAACGGACCATTTTCCACATTTCTGAAGCATGACGTAATGGGGGGGTGTTATCTCTTTTGTGGAAAATCAGCCTTTTTTGCTCGAACATTAAATGCCTCCAAATGGTATTTATTTCACTTCCCGAGCCCCTGGAAGCATGAAAATCACTTTAAACATGCTAATTTTAGCTCTAACACTGATGATCCACCTACAAATGTGAACTTACGTTCAAAAATAAAACATTTGAAAACGGACCATTTTCCACATTTCTGAAGCATGACGTAATGGGGGGGTGTTATCTCTTTTGTCGAAAATCAGCCGTTTTTGCTCGAACATTAAATGCCTCCAAATGGTATTTAATTAACTTCCCGGGGTGAAGAAACCCTTTTTGAGAACTCAGAGTGAGTAAATTGGCCATTTTCATGCACTTTTAACCATTCCATAAATCTTGTGTTTTGGGCCCCTGGAAGCATGAAAATCACTTTAAACATGCTAATTTTAGCTCTAACACTGATGATCCACCTACAAATGTGAACTGACGTTCAAAAATAAAACATTTGAAAACGGACCATTTTCCACATTTCTGAAGCATGACGTAATGGGGGGTGTTATCTCTTTTGTCGAAAATCAGCCGTTTTTGCTCGAACATTAAATGCCTCCAAATGGTATTTAATTAACTTCCCGGGGTGAAGAAACCCTTTTTGAGAACTCAGAGTGAGTAAATTGGCCATTTTCATGCACTTTTAACCATTCCATAAATCTTGTGTTTTGGGCCCCTGGAAGCATGAAAATCACTTTAAACATGCTAATTTTAGCTCTAACACTGATGATCCACCTACAACTGTGAACTGACGTTCAAAAATAAAACATTTGAAAACGGACCATTTTCCACATTTCTGAAGCATGACGTAATGGGGGGGTGTTATCTCTTTTGTCGAAAATCAGCCGTTTTTGCTCGAACATTAAATGCCTCCAAATGGTATTTATTTCACTTCCCGAGCCCCTGGAAGCATGAAAATCACTTTAAACATGCTAATTTTAGCTCTAACACTGATGATCCACCTACAAATGTGAACTGACGTTCAAAAATAAAACATTTGAAAACGGACCATATTCCACATTTCTGAAGCATGACGTAATGGGGGGGTGTTATCTCTTTTGTCGAAAATCAGCCGTTTTTGCTCGAACATTAAATGCCTCCAAATGGTATTTAATTAACTTCCCGGGGTGAAGAAACCCTTTTTGAGAACTCAGAGTGAGTAAATTGGCCATTTTCATGCACTTTTAACCATTCCATAAATCTTGTGTTTTGGGCCCCTGGAAGCATGAAAATCACTTTAAACATGCTAATTTTAGCTCTAACACTGATGATCCACCTACAAATGTGAACTGACGTTCAAAAATAAAACATTTGAAAACGGACCATTTTCCACATTTCTGAAGCATGACGTAATGGGGGGGTGTTATCTCTTTTGTGGAAAATCAGCCTTTTTTGCTCGAACATTAAATGCCTCCAAATGGTATTTATTTCACTTCCCGAGCCCCTGGAAGCATGAAAATCACTTTAAACATGCAAATTTTAGCTCTAACACTGATGATCCACCTACAAATGTGAACTGACGTTCGAAAATAAAACATTTGAAAACGGACCATTTTCCACATTTCTGAAGCATGACGTAATGGGGGGGTGTTATCTCTTTTGTCGAAAATCAGCCGTTTTTGCTCGAACATTAAATGCCTCCAAATGGTATTTAATTAACTTCCCGAGCCCCTGGAAGCATGAAAATCACTTTAAACATGCTAATTTTAGCTCTAACACTGATGATCCACCTACAAATGTGAACTTACGTTCAAAAATAAAACATTTGAAAACGGACCATTTTCCACATTTCTGAAGCATGACGTAATGGGGGGGTGTTATCTCTTTTGTCGAAAATCAGCCGTTTTTGCTCGAACATTAAATGCCTCCAAATGGTATTTAATTAACTTCCCGGGGTGAAGAAACCCTTTTTGAGAACTCAGAGTGAGTAAATTGGCCATTTTCATGCACTTTTAACCATTCCATAAATCTTGTGTTTTGGGCCCCTGGAAGCATGAAAATCACTTTAAACATGCTAATTTTAGCTCTAACACTGATGATCCACCTACAAATGTGAACTGACGTTCAAAAATAAAACATTTGAAAACGGACCATTTTCCACATTTCTGAAGCATGACGTAATGGGGGGTGTTATCTCTTTTGTCGAAAATCAGCCGTTTTTGCTCGAACATTAAATGCCTCCAAATGGTATTTAATTAACTTCCCGGGGTGAAGAAACCCTTTTTGAGAACTCAGAGTGAGTAAATTGGCCATTTTCATGCACTTTTAACCATTCCATAAATCTTGTGTTTTGGGCCCCTGGAAGCATGAAAATCACTTTAAACATGCTAATTTTAGCTCTAACACTGATGATCCACCTCCAAATGTGAACTGACGTTCAAAAATAAAACATTTGAAAACGGACCATTTTCCACATTTCTGAAGCATGACGTAATGGGGGGGTGTTATCTCTTTTGTCGAAAATCAGCCGTTTTTGCTCGAACATTAAATGCCTCCAAATGGTATTTAATTAACTTCCCGGGGTGAAGAAACCCTTTTTGAGAACTCAGAGTGAGTAAATTGGCCATTTTCATGCACTTTTAACCATTCCATAAATCTTGTGTTTTGGGCCCCTGGAAGCATGAAAATCACTTTAAACATGCAAATTTTAGCTCTAACACTGATGATCCACCTACAAATGTGAACTGACGTTCAAAAATAAAACATTTGAAAACGGACCATTTTCCACATTTCTGAAGCATGACGTAATGGGGGGGTGTTATCTCTTTTGTCGAAAATCAGCCGTTTTTGCTCGAACATTAAATGCCTCCAAATCGTATTTAATTAACTTCCCGAGCCCCTGGAAGCATGAAAATCACTTTAAACATGCTAATTTTAGCTCTAACACTGATGATCCACCTACAAATGTGAACTTACGTTCAAAAATAAAACATTTGAAAACGGACCATTTTCCACATTTCTGAAGCATGACGTAATGGGGGGGTGTTATCTCTTTTGTCGAAAATCAGCCGTTTTTGCTCGAACATTAAATGCCTCCAAATGGTATTTAATTAACTTCCCGAGCCCCTGGAAGCATGAAAATCACTTTAAACATGCTAATTTTAGCTCTAACACTGATGATCCACCTACAAATGTGAACTTACGTTCAAAAATAAAACATTTGAAAACGGACCATTTTCCAAATTTCTGAAGCATGACGTAATGGGGGGGTGTTATCTCTTTTGTGGAAAATCAGCCGTTTTTGCTCGAACATTAAATGCCTCCAAATGGTATTTATTTCACTTCCCGAGCCCCTGGAAGCATGAAAATCACTTTAAACATGCTAATTTTAGCTCTAACACTGATGATCCACCTACAAATGTGAACTGACGTTCAAAAATAAAACATTTGAAAACGGACCATTTTCCACATTTCTGAAGCATGACGTAATGGGGGGGTGTTATCTCTTTTGTCGAAAATCAGCCGTTTTTGCTCTAACATTAAATTTCTCCAAATGGTATTTAATTAACTTCCCGGGGTGAAGAAACCCTTTTTGAGAACTCAGAGTGAGTAAATTGGCCATTTTCATGCACTTTTAACCATTCCATAAATCTTGTGTTTTGGGCCCCTGGAAGCATGAAAATCACTTTAAACATGCTAATTTTAGCTCTAACACTGATGATCCACCTACAAATGTGAACTGACGTTCAAAAATAAAACATTTGAAAACGGACCATTTTCCACATTTCTGAAGCATGACGTAATGGGGGGGTGTTATCTCTTTTGTGAAAAATCAGCCTTTTTTGCTCGAACATTAAATGCCTCCAAATGGTATTTATTTCACTTCCCGAGCCCCTGGAAGCATGAAAATCACTTTAAACATGCTAATTTTTGCTCTAACACTGATGATCCACCTACAAATGTGAACTGACGTTCAAAAATAAAACATTTGAAAACGGACCATTTTCCACATTTCTGAAGCATGACGTAATGGGGGGGTGTTATCTCTTTTGTAGAAAATCAGCCGTTTTTGCTCGAACATTAAATGCCTCCAAATCGTATTTAATTAACTTCCCGAGCCCCTGGAAGCATGAAAATCACTTTAAACATGCTAATTTTAGCTCTAACACTGATGATCCACCTACAAATGTGAACTTACGTTCAAAAATAAAACATTTGAAAACGGACCATTTTCCACATTTCTGAAGCATGACGTAATGGGGGGGTGTTATCTCTTTTGTCGAAAATCAGCCGTTTTTGCTCGAACATTAAATGCCTCCAAATGGTATTTAATTAACTTCCCGAGCCCCTGGAAGCATGAAAATCACTTTAAACATGCTAATTTTAGCTCTAACACTGATGATCCACCTACAAATGTGAACTTACGTTCAAAAATAAAACATTTGAAAACGGACCATTTTCCACATTTCTGAAGCATGACGTAATGGGGGGGTGTTATCTCTTTTGTGGAAAATCAGCCGTTTTTGCTCGAACATTAAATGCCTCCAAATGGTATTTATTTCACTTCCCGAGCCCCTGGAAGCATGAAAATCACTTTAAACATGCTAATTTTAGCTCTAACACTGATGATCCACCTACAAATGTGAACTGACGTTCAAAAATAAAACATTTGAAAACGGACCATTTTCCACATTTCTGAAGCATGACGTAATGGGGGGGTGTTATCTCTTTTGTCGAAAATCAGCCGTTTTTGCTCTAACATTAAATGCCTCCAAATGGTATTTAATTAACTTCCCGGGGTGAAGAAACCCTTTTTGAGAACTCAGAGTGAGTAAATTGGCCATTTTCATGCACTTTTAACCATTCCATAAATCTTGTGTTTTGGGCCCCTGGAAGCATGAAAATCACTTTAAACATGCTAATTTTAGCTCTAACACTGATGATCCACCTACAAATGTGAACTGACGTTCAAAAATAAAACATTTGAAAACGGACCATTTTCCACATTTCTGAAGCATGACGTAATGGGGGGGTGTTATCTCTTTTGTCGAAAATCAGCCGTTTTTGCTCGAACATTAAATGCCTCCAAATGGTATTTAATTAACTTCCCGAGCCCCTGGAAGCATGAAAATCACTTTAAACATGCTAATTTTAGCTCTAACACTGATGATCCACCTACAAATGTGAACTGACGTTCAAAAATAAAACATTTGAAAACGGACCATTTTCCACATTTCTGAAGCATGACGTAATGGGGGGGTGTTATCTCTTTTGTCGAAAATCAGCCGTTTTTGCTCGAACATTAAATGCCTCCAAATGGTATTTAATTAACTTCCCGAGCCCCTGGAAGCATGAAAATCACTTTAAACATGCTAATTTTAGCTCTAACACTGATGATCTACCTACAAATGTGAACTGACGTTCAAAAATAAAACATTTGAAAACGGACAATTTTCCACATTTCTGAAGCATGACGTAATGGGGGGGTGTTATCTCTTTTGTGGAAAATCAGCCTTTTTTGCTCGAACATTAAATGCTTCCAAATGGTATTTATTTCACTTCCCGAGCCCCTGGAAGCATGAAAATCACTTTAAACATGCTAATTTTAGCTCTAACACTGATGATCCACCTACAAATGTGAACTGACGTTCAAAAATAAAACATTTGAAAACGGACCATTTTCCACATTTCTGAAGCATGACGTAATGGGGGGGTGTTATCTCTTTTGTCGAAAATCAGCCGTTTTTGCTCGAACATTAAATGCCTCCAAATGGTATTTAATTAACTTCCCGAGCCCCTGGAAGCATGAAAATCACTTTAAACATGCTAATTTTAGCTCTAACACTGATGATCCACCTACAAATGTGAACTGACGTTCAAAAATAAAACATTTGAAAACGGACCATTTTCCACATTTTTGAAGCATGACGTAATGGGGGGGTGTTATCTCTTTTGTCGAAAATCAGCCGTTTTTGCTCGAACATTAAATGCCTCCAAATGGTATTTATTTCACTTCCCGAGCCCCTGGAAGCATGAAAATCACTTTAAACATGCTAATTTTAGCTCTAACACTGATGATCCACCTACAAATGTGAACTGACGTTCAAAAATAAAACATTTGAAAACGGACCATTTTCCACATTTCTGAAGCATGACGTAATGGGGGGGTGTTATCTCTTTTGCCGAAAATCAGCCGTTTTTGCTCGAACATTAAATGCCTCCAAATGGTATTTAATTAACTTCCCGGGGTGAAGAAACCCTTTTTGAGAACTCAGAGTGAGTAAATTGGCCATTTTCATGCACTTTTAACCATTCCATAAATCTTGTGTTTTGGGCCCCTGGAAGCATGAAAATCACTTTAAACATGCTAATTTTAGCTCTAACACTGATGATCCACCTACAAATGTGAACTGACGTTCAAAAATAAAACATTTGAAAACGTACCATTTTCCACATTTCTGAAGCATGACGTAATGTGGGGGTGTTATCTCTTTTGTCGAAAATCAGCCGTTTTTGCTCGAACATTAAATGCCTCCAAATGGTATTTAATTAACTTCCCGGGGTGAAGAAACCCTTTTTGAGAACTCAGAGTGAGTAAATTGGCCATTTTCATGCACTTTTAACCATTCCATAAATCTTGTGTTTTGGGCCCCTGGAAGCATGAAAATCACTTTAAACATGCTAATTTTAGCTCTAACACTGATGATCCACCTACAAATGTGAACTGACGTTAAAAAATAAAACATTTGAAAACGGACCATTTTCCACATTTCTAAAGCATGACGTAATGGGGGGGGTGTTATCTCTTTTGTCGAAAATCAGCCGTTTTTGCTCGAACATTAAATGCCTCCAAATGGTATTTATTTCACTTCCCGAGCCCCTGGAAGCATGAAAATCACTTTAAACATGCTAATTTTAGCTCTAACACTGATGATCCACCTACAAATGTGAACTGACGTTCAAAAATAAAACATTTGAAAACGGACCATTTTCCACATTTCTGAAGCATGACGTAATGGGGGGGTGTTATCTCTTTTGTGGAAAATCAGCCTTTTTTGCTCGAACATTAAATGCCTCCAAATGGTATTTATTTCACTTCCCGAGCCCCTGGAAGCATGAAAATCACTTTAAACATGCTAATTTTAGCTCTAACACTGATGATCCACCTACAAATGTGAACTGACGTTCAAAAATAAAACATTTGAAAACGGACCATTTTCCACATTTCTGAAGCATGACGTAATGGGGGGGTGTTATCTCTTTTGTCGAAAATCAGCCGTTTTTGCTCGAACATTAAATGCCTCCAAATGGTATTTAATTAACTTCCCGGGGTGAAGAAACCCTTTTTGAGAACTCAGAGTGAGTAAATTGGCCATTTTCATGCACTTTTAACCATTCCATAAATCTTGTGTTTTGGGCCCCTGGAAGCATGAAAATCACTTTAAACATGCTAATTTTAGCTCTAACACTGATGATCCACCTACAAATGTGAACTGACGTTCAAAAATAAAACATTTGAAAACGGACCATTTTCCACATTTCTGAAGCATGACGTAATGGGGGGGTGTTATCTCTTTTGTCGAAAATCAGCCGTTTTTGCTCGAACATTAAATGCCTCCAAATGGTATTTAATTAACTTCCCGGGGTGAAGAAACCCTTTTTGAGAACTCAGAGTGAGTAAATTGGCCATTTTCATGCACTTTTAACCATTCCATAAATCTTGTGTTTTGGGCCCCTGGAAGCATGAAAATCACTTTAAACATGCTAATTTTAGCTCTAACACTGATGATCCACCTACAAATGTGAACTGACGTTCAAAAATAAAACATTTGAAAACGGACCATTTTCCACATTTCTGAAGCATGACGTAATGGGGGGGTGTTATCTCTTTTGTCGAAAATCAGCCGTTTTTGCTCGAACATTAAATGCCTCCAAATGGTATTTAATTAACTTCCCGGGGTGAAGAAACCCTTTTTGAGAACTCAGAGTGAGTAAATTGGCCATTTTCATGCACTTTTAACCATTCCATAAATCTTGTGTTTTGGGCCCCTGGAAGCATGAAAATCACTTTAAACATGCTAATTTTAGCTCTAACACTGATGATCCACCTACAAATGTGAACTGACGTTCAAAAATAAAACATTTGAAAACGGACCATTTTCCACATTTCTGAAGCATGACGTAATGGGGGGGTGTTATCTCTTTTGTCGAAAATCAGCCGTTTTTGCTCGAACATTAAATGCCTCCAAATGGTATTTAATTAACTTCCCGGGCCCCTGGAAGCATGAAAATCACTTTAAACATGCTAATTTTAGCTCTAACACTGATGATCCACCTACAAATGTGAACTGACGTTCAAAAATAAAACATTTGAAAACGGACCATTTTCCACATTTCTGAAGCATGACGTAATGGGGGGGTGTTATCTCTTTTGTCGAAAATCAGCCGTTTTTGCTCGAACATTAAATGCCTCCAAATGGTATTTAATTAACTTCCCGAGCCCCTGGAAGCATGAAAATCACTTTAAACATGCTAATTTTAGCTCTAACACTGATGATCCACCTACAAATGTGAACTGATGTTCAAAAAGAAAACATTTGAAAACGGACCATTTTCCACATTTCTGAAGCATGACGTAATGGGGGGGTGTTATCTCTTTTGTCGAAAATCAGCCGTTTTTGCTCGAACATTAAATGCCTCCAAATGGTATTTAATTAACTTCCCGAGCCCCTGGAAGCATGAAAATCACTTTAAACATGCTAATTTTAGCTCTAACACTGATGATCCACCTACAAATGTGAACTGACGTTCAAAAATAAAACATTTGAAAACGGACCATTTTCCACATTTCTGAAGCATGACGTAATGGGGGGGTGTTATCTCTTTTGTGGAAAATCAGCCTTTTTTTGCTCGAACATTAAATGCCTCCAAATGGTATTTATTTCACTTCCCGAGCCCCTGGAAGCATGAAAATCACTTTAAACATGCTAATTTTAGCTCTAACACTGATGATCCACCTACAAATGTGAACTGACGTTCAAAAATAAAACATTTGAAAACGGACCATTTTCCACATTTCTGAAGCATGACGTAATGGGGGGGTGTTATCTCTTTTGTCGAAAATCAGCCGTTTTTGCTCGAACATTAAATGCCTCCAAATGGTATTTAATTAACTTCCCGGGGTGAAGAAACCCTTTTTGAGAACTCAGAGTGAGTAAATTGGCCATTTTCATGCACTTTTAACCATTCCATAAATCTTGTGTTTTGGGCCCCTGGAAGCATGAAAATCACTTCAAACATGCTAATTTTAGCTCTAACACTGATGATCCACCTACAAATGTGAACTGACGTTCAAAAATAAAACATTTGAAAACGGACCATTTTCCACATTTCTGAAGCATGACGTAATGGGGGGGTGTTATCTCTTTTGTCGAAAATCAGCCGTTTTTGCTCGAACATTAAATGCCTCCAAATGGTATTTAATTAACTTCCCGGGGTGAAGAAACCCTTTTTGAGAACTCAGAGTGAGTAAATTGGCCATTTTCATGCACTTTTAACCATTCCATAAATCTTGTGTTTTGGGCCCCTGGAAGCATGAAAATCACTTTAAACATGCTAATTTTAGCTCTAACACTGATGATCCACCTACAAATGTGAACTGACGTTCAAAAATAAAACATTTGAAAACGGACCATTTTCCACATTTCTGAAGCATGACGTAATGGGGGGGTGTTATCTCTTTTGTCGAAAATCAGCCGTTTTTGCTCGAACATTAAATGCCTCCAAATGGTATTTAATTAACTTCCCGAGCCCCTGGAAGCATGAAAATCACTTTAAACATGCTAATTTTAGCTCTAACACTGATGATCCACCTACAAATGTGAACTGACGTTCAAAAATAAAACATTTGAAAACGGACCATTTTCCACATTTCTGAAGCATGACGTAATGGGGGGGTGTTATCTCTTTTGTGGAAAATCAGCCTTTTTTGCTCGAACATTAAATGCCTCCAAATGGTATTTATTTCACTTCCCGAGCCCCTGGAAGCATGAAAATCACTTTAAACATGCTAATTTTAGCTCTAACACTGATGATCCACCTACAAATGTGAACTGACGTTCAAAAATAAAACATTTGAAAACGGACCATTTTCCACATTTCTGAAGCATGACGTAATGGGGGGTGTTATCTCTTTTGTCGAAAATCAGCCGTTTTTGCTCGAACATTAAATGCCTCCAAATGGTATTTAATTAACTTCCCGGGGTGAAGAAACCCTTTTTGAGAACTCAGAGTGAGTAAATTGGCCATTTTCATGCACTTTTAACCATTCCATAAATCTTGTGTTTTGGGCCCCTGGAAGCATGAAAATCACTTTAAACATGCTAATTTTAGCTCTAACACTGATGATCCACCTACAAATGTGAACTGACGTTCAAAAATAAAACATTTGAAAACGGACCATTTTCCACATTTCTGAAGCATGACGTAATGGGGGGGTGTTATCTCTTTTGTGGAAAATCAGCCTTTTTTGCTCGAACATTAAATGCCTCCAAATGGTATTGATTTCACTTCCCGAGCCCCTGGAAGCATGAAAATCACTTTAAACATGCTAATTTTAGCTCTAACACTGATGATCCACCTACAAATGTGAACTGACGTTCAAAAATAAAACATTTGAAAACGGACCATTTTCCACATTTCTGAAGCATGACGTAATGGGACGGTGTTATCTCTTTTGTCGAAAATCAGCCGTTTTTGCTCGAACATTAAATGCCTCCAAATGGTATTTAATTAACTTCCCGAGCCCCTGGAAGCATGAAAATCACTTTAAACATGCTAATTTTAGCTCTAACACTGATGATCCACCTACAAATGTGAACTTACGTTCAAAAATAAAACATTTGAAAACGGACCATTTTCCACATTTCTGAAGCATGACGTAATGGGGGGTGTTATCTCTTTTGTCGAAAATCAGCCGTTTTTGCTCGAACATTAAATGCCTCCAAATGGTATTTAATTAACTTCCCGGGGTGAAGAAACCCTTTTTGAGAACTCAGAGTGAGTAAATTGACCATTTTCATGCACTTTTAACCATTCCATAAATCTTGTGTTTTGGGCCCCTGGAAGCATGAAAATCACTTTAAACATGCTAATTTTAGCTCTAACACTGATGATCCACCTACAAATGTGAACTGACGTTCAAAAATAAAACATTTGAAAACGGACCATTTTCCACATTTCTGAAGCATGACTTAATGGGGGGGTGTTATCTCTTTTGTCGAAAATCAGCCGTTTTTGCTCGAACATTAAATGCCTCCAAATGGTATTTAATTAACTTCCCGAGCCCCTGGAAGCATGAAAATCACTTTAAGCATGCTAATTTTAGCTCTAACACTGATGATCCACCTACAAATGTGAACTGACGTTCAAAAATAAAACATTTGAAAACGGACCATTTTCCACATTTCTGAAGCATGACGTAATGGGGGGGTGTTATCTCTTTTGTGGAAAATCAGCCTTTTTTGCTCGAACATTAAATGCCTCCAAATGGTATTTATTTCACTTCCCGAGCCCCTGGAAGCATGAAAATCACTTTAAACATGCTAATTTTAGCTCTAACACTGATGATCCACCTACAAATGTGAACTGACGTTCAAAAATAAAACATTTGAAAATGGACCATTTTCCACATTTCTGAAGCATGACGTAATGGGGGGGTGTTATCTCTTTTGTCGAAAATCAGCCGTTTTTGCTCGAACATTACATGCCTCCAAATGGTATTTAATTAACTTCCCGGGGTGAAGAAACCCTTTTTGAGAACTCAGAGTGAGTAAATTAGCCATTTTCATGCACTTTTAACCATTCCATAAATCTTGTGTTTTGGGCCCCTGGAAGCATGAAAATCACTTTAAACATGCTAATTTTAGCTCTAACACTGATGATCCACCTACAAATGTGAACTGACGTTCAAAAATAAAACATTTGAAAACTGACCATTTTCCACATTTCTGAAGCATGACGTAATGGGGGGGGGTGTTATCTCTTTTGTCGAAAATCAGCCGTTTTTGCTTGAACATTAAATGCCTCCAAATGGTATTTAATTAACTTCCCGGGGTGAAGAAACCCTTTTTGAGAACTCAGAGTGAGTAAATTGGCCATTTTCATGCACTTTTAACCATTCCATAAATCTTGTGTTTTGGGCCCCTGGAAGCATGAAAATCACTTTAAACATGCTAATTTTAGCTCTAACACTGATGATCCACCTACAAATGTGAACTGACGTTCAAAAATAAAACATTTGAAAACGGACCATTTTCCACATTTCTGAAGCATGACGTAATGGGGGGGTGTTATCTCTTTTGTGGAAAATCAGCCTTTTTTGCTCGAACATTAAATGCCTCCAAATGGTATTTATTTCACTTCCCGAGCCCCTGGAAGCATGAAAATCACTTTAAACATGCTAATTTTAGCTCTAACACTGATGATCCACCTACAAATGTGAACTTACGTTCAAAAATAAAACATTTGAAAACGGACCATTTTCCACATTTCTGAAGCATGACGTAATGGGGGGGTGTTATCTCTTTTGTCGAAAATCAGCCGTTTTTGCTCGAACATTAAATGCCTCCAAATGGTATTTAATTAACTTCCCGGGGTGAAGAAACCCTTTTTGAGAACTCAGAGTGAGTAAATTGGCCATTTTCATGCACTTTTAACCATTCCATAAATCTTGTGTTTTGGGCCCCTGGAAGCATGAAAATCACTTTAAACATGCTAATTTTAGCTCTAACACTGATGATCCACCTACAAATGTGAACTGACGTTCAAAAATAAAACATTTGAAAACGGACCATTTTCCACATTTCTGAAGCATGACGTAATGGGGGGTGTTATCTCTTTTGTCGAAAATCAGCCGTTTTTGCTCGAACATTAAATGCCTCCAAATGGTATTTAATTAACTTCCCGGGGTGAAGAAACCCTTTTTGAGAACTCAGAGTGAGTAAATTGGCCATTTTCATGCACTTTTAACCATTCCATAAATCTTGTGTTTTGGGCCCCTGGAAGCATGAAAATCACTTTAAACATGCTAATTTTAGCTCTAACACTGATGATCCACCTACAACTGTGAACTGACGTTCAAAAATAAAACATTTGAAAACGGACCATTTTCCACATTTCTGAAGCATGACGTAATGGGGGGGTGTTATCTCTTTTGTCGAAAATCAGCCGTTTTTGCTCGAACATTAAATGCCTCCAAATGGTATTTATTTCACTTCCCGAGCCCCTGGAAGCATGAAAATCACTTTAAACATGCTAATTTTAGCTCTAACACTGATGATCCACCTACAAATGTGAACTGACGTTCAAAAATAAAACATTTGAAAACGGACCATATTCCACATTTCTGAAGCATGACGTAATGGGGGGGTGTTATCTCTTTTGTCGAAAATCAGCCGTTTTTGCTCGAACATTAAATGCCTCCAAATGGTATTTAATTAACTTCCCGGGGTGAAGAAACCCTTTTTGAGAACTCAGAGTGAGTAAATTGGCCATTTTCATGCACTTTTAACCATTCCATAAATCTTGTGTTTTGGGCCCCTGGAAGCATGAAAATCACTTTAAACATGCTAATTTTAGCTCTAACACTGATGATCCACCTACAAATGTGAACTGACGTTCAAAAATAAAACATTTGAAAACGGACCATTTTCCACATTTCTGAAGCATGACGTAATGGGGGGGTGTTATCTCTTTTGTCGAAAATCAGCCGTTTTTGCTCGAACATTAAATGCCTCCAAATGGTATTTAATTAACTTCCCGGGCCCCTGGCAGCATGAAAATCACTTTAAACATGCTAATTTTAGCTCTAACACTGATGATCCACCTACAAATGTGAACTGACGTTCAAAAATAAAACATTTGAAAACGGACCATTTTCCACATTTCTGAAGCATGACGTAATGGGGGGGTGTTATCTCTTTTGTCGAAAATCAGCCGTTTTTGCTCGAACATTAAATGCCTCCAAATGGTATTTAATTAACTTCCCGAGCCCCTGGAAGCATGAAAATCACTTTAAACATGCTAATTTTAGCTCTAACACTGATGATCCACCTACAAATGTGAACTGATGTTCAAAAAGAAAACATTTGAAAACGGACCATTTTCCACATTTCTGAAGCATGACGTAATGGGGGGGTGTTATCTCTTTTGTCGAAAATCAGCCGTTTTTGCTCGAACATTAAATGCCTCCAAATGGTATTTAATTAACTTCCCGAGCCCCTGGAAGCATGAAAATCACTTTAAACATGCTAATTTTAGCTCTAACACTGATGATCCACCTACAAATGTGAACTGACGTTCAAAAATAAAACATTTGAAAACGGACCATTTTCCACATTTCTGAAGCATGACGTAATGGGGGGGTGTTATCTCTTTTGTGGAAAATCAGCCTTTTTTGCTCGAACATTAAATGCCTCCAAATGGTATTTATTTCACTTCCCGAGCCCCTGGAAGCATGAAAATCACTTTAAACATGCTAATTTTAGCTCTAACACTGATGATCCACCTACAAATGTGAACTGACGTTCAAAAATAAAACATTTGAAAACGGACCATTTTCCACATTTCTGAAGCATGACGTAATGGGGGGGTGTTATCTCTTTTGTCGAAAATCAGCCGTTTTTGCTCGAACATTAAATGCCTCCAAATGGTATTTAATTAACTTCCCGGGGTGAAGAAACCCTTTTTGAGAACTCAGAGTGAGTAAATTGGCCATTTTCATGCACTTTTAACCATTCCATAAATCTTGTGTTTTGGGCCCCTGGAAGCATGAAAATCACTTCAAACATGCTAATTTTAGCTCTAACACTGATGATCCACCTACAAATGTGAACTGACGTTCAAAAATAAAACATTTGAAAACGGACCATTTTCCACATTTCTGAAGCATGACGTAATGGGGGGGTGTTATCTCTTTTGTCGAAAATCAGCCGTTTTTGCTCGAACATTAAATGCCTCCAAATGGTATTTAATTAACTTCCCGGGGTGAAGAAACCCTTTTTGAGAACTCAGAGTGAGTAAATTGGCCATTTTCATGCACTTTTAACCATTCCATAAATCTTGTGTTTTGGGCCCCTGGAAGCATGAAAATCACTTTAAACATGCTAATTTTAGCTCTAACACTGATGATCCACCTACAAATGTGAACTGACGTTCAAAAATAAAACATTTGAAAACGGACCATTTTCCACATTTCTGAAGCATGACGTAATGGGGGGGTGTTATCTCTTTTGTCGAAAATCAGCCGTTTTTGCTCGAACATTAAATGCCTCCAAATGGTATTTAATTAACTTCCCGAGCCCCTGGAAGCATGAAAATCACTTTAAACATGCTAATTTAAGCTCTAACACTGATGATCCACCTACAAATGTGAACTGACGTTCAAAAATAAAACATTTGAAAACGGACCATTTTCCACATTTCTGAAGCATGACGTAATGGGGGGGTGTTATCTCTTTTGTGGAAAATCAGCCTTTTTTGCTCGAACATTAAATGCCTCCAAATGGTATTTATTTCACTTCCCGAGCCCCTGGAAGCATGAAAATCACTTTAAACATGCTAATTTTAGCTCTAACACTGATGATCCACCTACAAATGTGAACTGACGTTCAAAAATAAAACATTTGAAAACGGACCATTTTCCACATTTCTGAAGCATGACGTAATGGGGGGTGTTATCTCTTTTGTCGAAAATCAGCCGTTTTTGCTCGAACATTAAATGCCTCCAAATGGTATTTAATTAACTTCCCGGGGTGAAGAAACCCTTTTTGAGAACTCAGAGTGAGTAAATTGGCCATTTTCATGCACTTTTAACCATTCCATAAATCTTGTGTTTTGGGCCCCTGGAAGCATGAAAATCACTTTAAACATGCTAATTTTAGCTCTAACACTGATGATCCACCTACAAATGTGAACTGACGTTCAAAAATAAAACATTTGAAAACGGACCATTTTCCACATTTCTGAAGCATGACGTAATGGGGGGGTGTTATCTCTTTTGTGGAAAATCAGCCTTTTTTGCTCGAACATTAAATGCCTCCAAATGGTATTGATTTCACTTCCCGAGCCCCTGGAAGCATGAAAATCACTTTAAACATGCTAATTTTAGCTCTAACACTGATGATCCACCTACAAATGTGAACTGACGTTCAAAAATAAAACATTTGAAAACGGACCATTTTCCACATTTCTGAAGCATGACGTAATGGGGGGGTGTTATCTCTTTTGTCGAAAATCAGCCGTTTTTGCTCGAACATTAAATGCCTCCAAATGGTATTTAATTAACTTCCCGAGCCCCTGGAAGCATGAAAATCACTTTAAACATGCTAATTTTAGCTCTAACACTGATGATCCACCTACAAATGTGAACTTACGTTCAAAAATAAAACATTTGAAAACGGACCATTTTCCACATTTCTGAAGCATGACGTAATGGGGGGTGTTATCTCTTTTGTCGAAAATCAGCCGTTTTTGCTCGAACATTAAATGCCTCCAAATGGTATTTAATTAACTTCCCGGGGTGAAGAAACCCTTTTTGAGAACTCAGAGTGAGTAAATTGACCATTTTCATGCACTTTTAACCATTCCATAAATCTTGTGTTTTGGGCCCCTGGAAGCATGAAAATCACTTTAAACATGCTAATTTTAGCTCTAACACTGATGATCCACCTACAAATGTGAACTGACGTTCAAAAATAAAACATTTGAAAACGGACCATTTTCCACATTTCTGAAGCATGACTTAATGGGGGGGTGTTATCTCTTTTGTCGAAAATCAGCCGTTTTTGCTCGAACATTAAATGCCTCCAAATGGTATTTAATTAACTTCCCGAGCCCCTGGAAGCATGAAAATCACTTTAAGCATGCTAATTTTAGCTCTAACACTGATGATCCACCTACAAATGTGAACTGACGTTCAAAAATAAAACATTTGAAAACGGACCATTTTCCACATTTCTGAAGCATGACGTAATGGGGGGGTGTTATCTCTTTTGTGGAAAATCAGCCTTTTTTGCTCGAACATTAAATGCCTCCAAATGGTATTTATTTCACTTCCCGAGCCCCTGGAAGCATGAAAATCACTTTAAACATGCTAATTTTAGCTCTAACACTGATGATCCACCTACAAATGTGAACTGACGTTCAAAAATAAAACATTTGAAAATGGACCATTTTCCACATTTCTGAAGCATGACGTAATGGGGGGGTGTTATCTCTTTTGTCGAAAATCAGCCGTTTTTGCTCGAACATTACATGCCTCCAAATGGTATTTAATTAACTTCCCGGGGTGAAGAAACCCTTTTTGAGAACTCAGAGTGAGTAAATTAGCCATTTTCATGCACTTTTAACCATTCCATAAATCTTGTGTTTTGGGCCCCTGGAAGCATGAAAATCACTTTAAACATGCTAATTTTAGCTCTAACACTGATGATCCACCTACAAATGTGAACTGACGTTCAAAAATAAAACATTTGAAAACTGACCATTTTCCACATTTCTGAAGCATGACGTAATGGGGGGGGGTGTTATCTCTTTTGTCGAAAATCAGCCGTTTTTGCTTGAACATTAAATGCCTCCAAATGGTATTTAATTAACTTCCCGGGGTGAAGAAACCCTTTTTGAGAACTCAGAGTGAGTAAATTGGCCATTTTCATGCACTTTTAACCATTCCATAAATCTTGTGTTTTGGGCCCCTGGAAGCATGAAAATCACTTTAAACATGCTAATTTTAGCTCTAACACTGATGATCCACCTACAAATGTGAACTGACGTTCAAAAATAAAACATTTGAAAACGGACCATTTTCCACATTTCTGAAGCATGACGTAATGGGGGGGTGTTATCTCTTTTGTGGAAAATCAGCCTTTTTTGCTCGAACATTAAATGCCTCCAAATGGTATTTATTTCACTTCCCGAGCCCCTGGAAGCATGAAAATCACTTTAAACATGCTAATTTTAGCTCTAACACTGATGATCCACCTACAAATGTGAACTTACGTTCAAAAATAAAACATTTGAAAACGGACCATTTTCCACATTTCTGAAGCATGACGTAATGGGGGGGTGTTATCTCTTTTGTCGAAAATCAGCCGTTTTTGCTCGAACATTAAATGCCTCCAAATGGTATTTAATTAACTTCCCGGGGTGAAGAAACCCTTTTTGAGAACTCAGAGTGAGTAAATTGGCCATTTTCATGCACTTTTAACCATTCCATAAATCTTGTGTTTTGGGCCCCTGGAAGCATGAAAATCACTTTAAACATGCTAATTTTAGCTCTAACACTGATGATCCACCTACAAATGTGAACTGACGTTCAAAAATAAAACATTTGAAAACGGACCATTTTCCACATTTCTGAAGCATGACGTAATGGGGGGTGTTATCTCTTTTGTCGAAAATCAGCCGTTTTTGCTCGAACATTAAATGCCTCCAAATGGTATTTAATTAACTTCCCGGGGTGAAGAAACCCTTTTTGAGAACTCAGAGTGAGTAAATTGGCCATTTTCATGCACTTTTAACCATTCCATAAATCTTGTGTTTTGGGCCCCTGGAAGCATGAAAATCACTTTAAACATGCTAATTTTAGCTCTAACACTGATGATCCACCTACAACTGTGAACTGACGTTCAAAAATAAAACATTTGAAAACGGACCATTTTCCACATTTCTGAAGCATGACGTAATGGGGGGGTGTTATCTCTTTTGTCGAAAATCAGCCGTTTTTGCTCGAACATTAAATGCCTCCAAATGGTATTTATTTCACTTCCCGAGCCCCTGGAAGCATGAAAATCACTTTAAACATGCTAATTTTAGCTCTAACACTGATGATCCACCTACAAATGTGAACTGACGTTCAAAAATAAAACATTTGAAAACGGACCATATTCCACATTTCTGAAGCATGACGTAATGGGGGGGTGTTATCTCTTTTGTCGAAAATCAGCCGTTTTTGCTCGAACATTAAATGCCTCCAAATGGTATTTAATTAACTTCCCGGGGTGAAGAAACCCTTTTTGAGAACTCAGAGTGAGTAAATTGGCCATTTTCATGCACTTTTAACCATTCCATAAATCTTGTGTTTTGGGCCCCTGGAAGCATGAAAATCACTTTAAACATGCTAATTTTAGCTCTAACACTGATGATCCACCTACAAATGTGAACTGACGTTCAAAAATAAAACATTTGAAAACGGACCATTTTCCACATTTCTGAAGCATGACGTAATGGGGGGGTGTTATCTCTTTTGTGGAAAATCAGCCTTTTTTGCTCGAACATTAAATGCCTCCAAATGGTATTTATTTCACTTCCCGAGCCCCTGGAAGCATGAAAATCACTTTAAACATGCAAATTTTAGCTCTAACACTGATGATCCACCTACAAATGTGAACTGACGTTCGAAAATAAAACATTTGAAAACGGACCATTTTCCACATTTCTGAAGCATGACGTAATGGGGGGGTGTTATCTCTTTTGTCGAAAATCAGCCGTTTTTGCTCGAACATTAAATGCCTCCAAATGGTATTTAATTAACTTCCCGAGCCCCTGGAAGCATGAAAATCACTTTAAACATGCTAATTTTAGCTCTAACACTGATGATCCACCTACAAATGTGAACTTACGTTCAAAAATAAAACATTTGAAAACGGACCATTTTCCACATTTCTGAAGCATGACGTAATGGGGGGGTGTTATCTCTTTTGTCGAAAATCAGCCGTTTTTGCTCGAACATTAAATGCCTCCAAATGGTATTTAATTAACTTCCCGGGGTGAAGAAACCCTTTTTGAGAACTCAGAGTGAGTAAATTGGCCATTTTCATGCACTTTTAACCATTCCATAAATCTTGTGTTTTGGGCCCCTGGAAGCATGAAAATCACTTTAAACATGCTAATTTTAGCTCTAACACTGATGATCCACCTACAAATGTGAACTGACGTTCAAAAATAAAACATTTGAAAACGGACCATTTTCCACATTTCTGAAGCATGACGTAATGGGGGGTGTTATCTCTTTTGTCGAAAATCAGCCGTTTTTGCTCGAACATTAAATGCCTCCAAATGGTATTTAATTAACTTCCCGGGGTGAAGAAACCCTTTTTGAGAACTCAGAGTGAGTAAATTGGCCATTTTCATGCACTTTTAACCATTCCATAAATCTTGTGTTTTGGGCCCCTGGAAGCATGAAAATCACTTTAAACATGCTAATTTTAGCTCTAACACTGATGATCCACCTCCAAATGTGAACTGACGTTCAAAAATAAAACATTTGAAAACGGACCATTTTCCACATTTCTGAAGCATGACGTAATGGGGGGGTGTTATCTCTTTTGTCGAAAATCAGCCGTTTTTGCTCGAACATTAAATGCCTCCAAATGGTATTTAATTAACTTCCCGGGGTGAAGAAACCCTTTTTGAGAACTCAGAGTGAGTAAATTGGCCATTTTCATGCACTTTTAACCATTCCATAAATCTTGTGTTTTGGGCCCCTGGAAGCATGAAAATCACTTTAAACATGCAAATTTTAGCTCTAACACTGATGATCCACCTACAAATGTGAACTGACGTTCAAAAATAAAACATTTGAAAACGGACCATTTTCCACATTTCTGAAGCATGACGTAATGGGGGGGTGTTATCTCTTTTGTCGAAAATCAGCCGTTTTTGCTCGAACATTAAATGCCTCCAAATCGTATTTAATTAACTTCCCGAGCCCCTGGAAGCATGAAAATCACTTTAAACATGCTAATTTTAGCTCTAACACTGATGATCCACCTACAAATGTGAACTTACGTTCAAAAATAAAACATTTGAAAACGGACCATTTTCCACATTTCTGAAGCATGACGTAATGGGGGGTGTTATCTCTTTTGTCGAAAATCAGCCGTTTTTGCTCGAACATTAAATGCCTCCAAATGGTATTTAATTAACTTCCCGGGGTGAAGAAACCCTTTTTGAGAACTCAGAGTGAGTAAATTGACCATTTTCATGCACTTTTAACCATTCCATAAATCTTGTGTTTTGGGCCCCTGGAAGCATGAAAATCACTTTAAACATGCTAATTTTAGCTCTAACACTGATGATCCACCTACAAATGTGAACTGACGTTCAAAAATAAAACATTTGAAAACGGACCATTTTCCACATTTCTGAAGCATGACTTAATGGGGGGGTGTTATCTCTTTTGTCGAAAATCAGCCGTTTTTGCTCGAACATTAAATGCCTCCAAATGGTATTTAATTAACTTCCCGAGCCCCTGGAAGCATGAAAATCACTTTAAGCATGCTAATTTTAGCTCTAACACTGATGATCCACCTACAAATGTGAACTGACGTTCAAAAATAAAACATTTGAAAACGGACCATTTTCCACATTTCTGAAGCATGACGTAATGGGGGGGTGTTATCTCTTTTGTGGAAAATCAGCCTTTTTTGCTCGAACATTAAATGCCTCCAAATGGTATTTATTTCACTTCCCGAGCCCCTGGAAGCATGAAAATCACTTTAAACATGCTAATTTTAGCTCTAACACTGATGATCCACCTACAAATGTGAACTGACGTTCAAAAATAAAACATTTGAAAATGGACCATTTTCCACATTTCTGAAGCATGACGTAATGGGGGGGTGTTATCTCTTTTGTCGAAAATCAGCCGTTTTTGCTCGAACATTACATGCCTCCAAATGGTATTTAATTAACTTCCCGGGGTGAAGAAACCCTTTTTGAGAACTCAGAGTGAGTAAATTAGCCATTTTCATGCACTTTTAACCATTCCATAAATCTTGTGTTTTGGGCCCCTGGAAGCATGAAAATCACTTTAAACATGCTAATTTTAGCTCTAACACTGATGATCCACCTACAAATGTGAACTGACGTTCAAAAATAAAACATTTGAAAACTGACCATTTTCCACATTTCTGAAGCATGACGTAATGGGGGGGGGTGTTATCTCTTTTGTCGAAAATCAGCCGTTTTTGCTTGAACATTAAATGCCTCCAAATGGTATTTAATTAACTTCCCGGGGTGAAGAAACCCTTTTTGAGAACTCAGAGTGAGTAAATTGGCCATTTTCATGCACTTTTAACCATTCCATAAATCTTGTGTTTTGGGCCCCTGGAAGCATGAAAATCACTTTAAACATGCTAATTTTAGCTCTAACACTGATGATCCACCTACAAATGTGAACTGACGTTCAAAAATAAAACATTTGAAAACGGACCATTTTCCACATTTCTGAAGCATGACGTAATGGGGGGGTGTTATCTCTTTTGTGGAAAATCAGCCTTTTTTGCTCGAACATTAAATGCCTCCAAATGGTATTTATTTCACTTCCCGAGCCCCTGGAAGCATGAAAATCACTTTAAACATGCTAATTTTAGCTCTAACACTGATGATCCACCTACAAATGTGAACTTACGTTCAAAAATAAAACATTTGAAAACGGACCATTTTCCACATTTCTGAAGCATGACGTAATGGGGGGGTGTTATCTCTTTTGTCGAAAATCAGCCGTTTTTGCTCGAACATTAAATGCCTCCAAATGGTATTTAATTAACTTCCCGGGGTGAAGAAACCCTTTTTGAGAACTCAGAGTGAGTAAATTGGCCATTTTCATGCACTTTTAACCATTCCATAAATCTTGTGTTTTGGGCCCCTGGAAGCATGAAAATCACTTTAAACATGCTAATTTTAGCTCTAACACTGATGATCCACCTACAAATGTGAACTGACGTTCAAAAATAAAACATTTGAAAACGGACCATTTTCCACATTTCTGAAGCATGACGTAATGGGGGGTGTTATCTCTTTTGTCGAAAATCAGCCGTTTTTGCTCGAACATTAAATGCCTCCAAATGGTATTTAATTAACTTCCCGGGGTGAAGAAACCCTTTTTGAGAACTCAGAGTGAGTAAATTGGCCATTTTCATGCACTTTTAACCATTCCATAAATCTTGTGTTTTGGGCCCCTGGAAGCATGAAAATCACTTTAAACATGCTAATTTTAGCTCTAACACTGATGATCCACCTACAACTGTGAACTGACGTTCAAAAATAAAACATTTGAAAACGGACCATTTTCCACATTTCTGAAGCATGACGTAATGGGGGGGTGTTATCTCTTTTGTCGAAAATCAGCCGTTTTTGCTCGAACATTAAATGCCTCCAAATGGTATTTATTTCACTTCCCGAGCCCCTGGAAGCATGAAAATCACTTTAAACATGCTAATTTTAGCTCTAACACTGATGATCCACCTACAAATGTGAACTGACGTTCAAAAATAAAACATTTGAAAACGGACCATATTCCACATTTCTGAAGCATGACGTAATGGGGGGGTGTTATCTCTTTTGTCGAAAATCAGCCGTTTTTGCTCGAACATTAAATGCCTCCAAATGGTATTTAATTAACTTCCCGGGGTGAAGAAACCCTTTTTGAGAACTCAGAGTGAGTAAATTGGCCATTTTCATGCACTTTTAACCATTCCATAAATCTTGTGTTTTGGGCCCCTGGAAGCATGAAAATCACTTTAAACATGCTAATTTTAGCTCTAACACTGATGATCCACCTACAAATGTGAACTGACGTTCAAAAATAAAACATTTGAAAACGGACCATTTTCCACATTTCTGAAGCATGACGTAATGGGGGGGTGTTATCTCTTTTGTGGAAAATCAGCCTTTTTTGCTCGAACATTAAATGCCTCCAAATGGTATTTATTTCACTTCCCGAGCCCCTGGAAGCATGAAAATCACTTTAAACATGCAAATTTTAGCTCTAACACTGATGATCCACCTACAAATGTGAACTGACGTTCGAAAATAAAACATTTGAAAACGGACCATTTTCCACATTTCTGAAGCATGACGTAATGGGGGGGTGTTATCTCTTTTGTCGAAAATCAGCCGTTTTTGCTCGAACATTAAATGCCTCCAAATGGTATTTAATTAACTTCCCGAGCCCCTGGAAGCATGAAAATCACTTTAAACATGCTAATTTTAGCTCTAACACTGATGATCCACCTACAAATGTGAACTTACGTTCAAAAATAAAACATTTGAAAACGGACCATTTTCCACATTTCTGAAGCATGACGTAATGGGGGGGTGTTATCTCTTTTGTCGAAAATCAGCCGTTTTTGCTCGAACATTAAATGCCTCCAAATGGTATTTAATTAACTTCCCGGGGTGAAGAAACCCTTTTTGAGAACTCAGAGTGAGTAAATTGGCCATTTTCATGCACTTTTAACCATTCCATAAATCTTGTGTTTTGGGCCCCTGGAAGCATGAAAATCACTTTAAACATGCTAATTTTAGCTCTAACACTGATGATCCACCTACAAATGTGAACTGACGTTCAAAAATAAAACATTTGAAAACGGACCATTTTCCACATTTCTGAAGCATGACGTAATGGGGGGTGTTATCTCTTTTGTCGAAAATCAGCCGTTTTTGCTCGAACATTAAATGCCTCCAAATGGTATTTAATTAACTTCCCGGGGTGAAGAAACCCTTTTTGAGAACTCAGAGTGAGTAAATTGGCCATTTTCATGCACTTTTAACCATTCCATAAATCTTGTGTTTTGGGCCCCTGGAAGCATGAAAATCACTTTAAACATGCTAATTTTAGCTCTAACACTGATGATCCACCTCCAAATGTGAACTGACGTTCAAAAATAAAACATTTGAAAACGGACCATTTTCCACATTTCTGAAGCATGACGTAATGGGGGGGTGTTATCTCTTTTGTCGAAAATCAGCCGTTTTTGCTCGAACATTAAATGCCTCCAAATGGTATTTAATTAACTTCCCGGGGTGAAGAAACCCTTTTTGAGAACTCAGAGTGAGTAAATTGGCCATTTTCATGCACTTTTAACCATTCCATAAATCTTGTGTTTTGGGCCCCTGGAAGCATGAAAATCACTTTAAACATGCAAATTTTAGCTCTAACACTGATGATCCACCTACAAATGTGAACTGACGTTCAAAAATAAAACATTTGAAAACGGACCATTTTCCACATTTCTGAAGCATGACGTAATGGGGGGGTGTTATCTCTTTTGTCGAAAATCAGCCGTTTTTGCTCGAACATTAAATGCCTCCAAATCGTATTTAATTAACTTCCCGAGCCCCTGGAAGCATGAAAATCACTTTAAACATGCTAATTTTAGCTCTAACACTGATGATCCACCTACAAATGTGAACTTACGTTCAAAAATAAAACATTTGAAAACGGACCATTTTCCACATTTCTGAAGCATGACGTAATGGGGGGGTGTTATCTCTTTTGTCGAAAATCAGCCGTTTTTGCTCGAACATTAAATGCCTCCAAATGGTATTTAATTAACTTCCCGAGCCCCTGGAAGCATGAAAATCACTTTAAACATGCTAATTTTAGCTCTAACACTGATGATCCACCTACAAATGTGAACTTACGTTCAAAAATAAAACATTTGAAAACGGACCATTTTCCAAATTTCTGAAGCATGACGTAATGGGGGGGTGTTATCTCTTTTGTGGAAAATCAGCCGTTTTTGCTCGAACATTAAATGCCTCCAAATGGTATTTATTTCACTTCCCGAGCCCCTGGAAGCATGAAAATCACTTTAAACATGCTAATTTTAGCTCTAACACTGATGATCCACCTACAAATGTGAACTGACGTTCAAAAATAAAACATTTGAAAACGGACCATTTTCCACATTTCTGAAGCATGACGTAATGGGGGGGTGTTATCTCTTTTGTCGAAAATCAGCCGTTTTTGCTCTAACATTAAATTTCTCCAAATGGTATTTAATTAACTTCCCGGGGTGAAGAAACCCTTTTTGAGAACTCAGAGTGAGTAAATTGGCCATTTTCATGCACTTTTAACCATTCCATAAATCTTGTGTTTTGGGCCCCTGGAAGCATGAAAATCACTTTAAACATGCTAATTTTAGCTCTAACACTGATGATCCACCTACAAATGTGAACTGACGTTCAAAAATAAAACATTTGAAAACGGACCATTTTCCACATTTCTGAAGCATGACGTAATGGGGGGGTGTTATCTCTTTTGTGAAAAATCAGCCTTTTTTGCTCGAACATTAAATGCCTCCAAATGGTATTTATTTCACTTCCCGAGCCCCTGGAAGCATGAAAATCACTTTAAACATGCTAATTTTTGCTCTAACACTGATGATCCACCTACAAATGTGAACTGACGTTCAAAAATAAAACATTTGAAAACGGACCATTTTCCACATTTCTGAAGCATGACGTAATGGGGGGGTGTTATCTCTTTTGTAGAAAATCAGCCGTTTTTGCTCGAACATTAAATGCCTCCAAATCGTATTTAATTAACTTCCCGAGCCCCTGGAAGCATGAAAATCACTTTAAACATGCTAATTTTAGCTCTAACACTGATGATCCACCTACAAATGTGAACTTACGTTCAAAAATAAAACATTTGAAAACGGACCATTTTCCACATTTCTGAAGCATGACGTAATGGGGGGGTGTTATCTCTTTTGTCGAAAATCAGCCGTTTTTGCTCGAACATTAAATGCCTCCAAATGGTATTTAATTAACTTCCCGAGCCCCTGGAAGCATGAAAATCACTTTAAACATGCTAATTTTAGCTCTAACACTGATGATCCACCTACAAATGTGAACTTACGTTCAAAAATAAAACATTTGAAAACGGACCATTTTCCACATTTCTGAAGCATGACGTAATGGGGGGGTGTTATCTCTTTTGTGGAAAATCAGCCGTTTTTGCTCGAACATTAAATGCCTCCAAATGGTATTTATTTCACTTCCCGAGCCCCTGGAAGCATGAAAATCACTTTAAACATGCTAATTTTAGCTCTAACACTGATGATCCACCTACAAATGTGAACTGACGTTCAAAAATAAAACATTTGAAAACGGACCATTTTCCACATTTCTGAAGCATGACGTAATGGGGGGGTGTTATCTCTTTTGTCGAAAATCAGCCGTTTTTGCTCTAACATTAAATGCCTCCAAATGGTATTTAATTAACTTCCCGGGGTGAAGAAACCCTTTTTGAGAACTCAGAGTGAGTAAATTGGCCATTTTCATGCACTTTTAACCATTCCATAAATCTTGTGTTTTGGGCCCCTGGAAGCATGAAAATCACTTTAAACATGCTAATTTTAGCTCTAACACTGATGATCCACCTACAAATGTGAACTGACGTTCAAAAATAAAACATTTGAAAACGGACCATTTTCCACATTTCTGAAGCATGACGTAATGGGGGGGTGTTATCTCTTTTGTCGAAAATCAGCCGTTTTTGCTCGAACATTAAATGCCTCCAAATGGTATTTAATTAACTTCCCGAGCCCCTGGAAGCATGAAAATCACTTTAAACATGCTAATTTTAGCTCTAACACTGATGATCCACCTACAAATGTGAACTGACGTTCAAAAATAAAACATTTGAAAACGGACCATTTTCCACATTTCTGAAGCATGACGTAATGGGGGGGTGTTATCTCTTTTGTCGAAAATCAGCCGTTTTTGCTCGAACATTAAATGCCTCCAAATGGTATTTAATTAACTTCCCGAGCCCCTGGAAGCATGAAAATCACTTTAAACATGCTAATTTTAGCTCTAACACTGATGATCTACCTACAAATGTGAACTGACGTTCAAAAATAAAACATTTGAAAACGGACAATTTTCCACATTTCTGAAGCATGACGTAATGGGGGGGTGTTATCTCTTTTGTGGAAAATCAGCCTTTTTTGCTCGAACATTAAATGCTTCCAAATGGTATTTATTTCACTTCCCGAGCCCCTGGAAGCATGAAAATCACTTTAAACATGCTAATTTTAGCTCTAACACTGATGATCCACCTACAAATGTGAACTGACGTTCAAAAATAAAACATTTGAAAACGGACCATTTTCCACATTTCTGAAGCATGACGTAATGGGGGGGTGTTATCTCTTTTGTCGAAAATCAGCCGTTTTTGCTCGAACATTAAATGCCTCCAAATGGTATTTAATTAACTTCCCGAGCCCCTGGAAGCATGAAAATCACTTTAAACATGCTAATTTTAGCTCTAACACTGATGATCCACCTACAAATGTGAACTGACGTTCAAAAATAAAACATTTGAAAACGGACCATTTTCCACATTTTTGAAGCATGACGTAATGGGGGGGTGTTATCTCTTTTGTCGAAAATCAGCCGTTTTTGCTCGAACATTAAATGCCTCCAAATGGTATTTATTTCACTTCCCGAGCCCCTGGAAGCATGAAAATCACTTTAAACATGCTAATTTTAGCTCTAACACTGATGATCCACCTACAAATGTGAACTGACGTTCAAAAATAAAACATTTGAAAACGGACCATTTTCCACATTTCTGAAGCATGACGTAATGGGGGGGTGTTATCTCTTTTGCCGAAAATCAGCCGTTTTTGCTCGAACATTAAATGCCTCCAAATGGTATTTAATTAACTTCCCGGGGTGAAGAAACCCTTTTTGAGAACTCAGAGTGAGTAAATTGGCCATTTTCATGCACTTTTAACCATTCCATAAATCTTGTGTTTTGGGCCCCTGGAAGCATGAAAATCACTTTAAACATGCTAATTTTAGCTCTAACACTGATGATCCACCTACAAATGTGAACTGACGTTCAAAAATAAAACATTTGAAAACGTACCATTTTCCACATTTCTGAAGCATGACGTAATGTGGGGGTGTTATCTCTTTTGTCGAAAATCAGCCGTTTTTGCTCGAACATTAAATGCCTCCAAATGGTATTTAATTAACTTCCCGGGGTGAAGAAACCCTTTTTGAGAACTCAGAGTGAGTAAATTGGCCATTTTCATGCACTTTTAACCATTCCATAAATCTTGTGTTTTGGGCCCCTGGAAGCATGAAAATCACTTTAAACATGCTAATTTTAGCTCTAACACTGATGATCCACCTACAAATGTGAACTGACGTTCAAAAATAAAACATTTGAAAACGGACCATTTTCCACATTTCTAAAGCATGACGTAATGGGGGGGGTGTTATCTCTTTTGTCGAAAATCAGCCGTTTTTGCTCGAACATTAAATGCCTCCAAATGGTATTTATTTCACTTCCCGAGCCCCTGGAAGCATGAAAATCACTTTAAACATGCTAATTTTAGCTCTAACACTGATGATCCACCTACAAATGTGAACTGACGTTCAAAAATAAAACATTTGAAAACGGACCATTTTCCACATTTCTGAAGCATGACGTAATGGGGGGGTGTTATCTCTTTTGTGGAAAATCAGCCTTTTTTGCTCGAACATTAAATGCCTCCAAATGGTATTTATTTCACTTCCCGAGCCCCTGGAAGCATGAAAATCACTTTAAACATGCTAATTTTAGCTCTAACACTGATGATCCACCTACAAATGTGAACTGACGTTCAAAAATAAAACATTTGAAAACGGACCATTTTCCACATTTCTGAAGCATGACGTAATGGGGGGGTGTTATCTCTTTTGTCGAAAATCAGCCGTTTTTGCTCGAACATTAAATGCCTCCAAATGGTATTTAATTAACTTCCCGGGGTGAAGAAACCCTTTTTGAGAACTCAGAGTGAGTAAATTGGCCATTTTCATGCACTTTTAACCATTCCATAAATCTTGTGTTTTGGGCCCCTGGAAGCATGAAAATCACTTTAAACATGCTAATTTTAGCTCTAACACTGATGATCCACCTACAAATGTGAACTGACGTTCAAAAATAAAACATTTGAAAACGGACCATTTTCCACATTTCTGAAGCATGACGTAATGGGGGGGTGTTATCTCTTTTGTCGAAAATCAGCCGTTTTTGCTCGAACATTAAATGCCTCCAAATGGTATTTAATTAACTTCCCGGGGTGAAGAAACCCTTTTTGAGAACTCAGAGTGAGTAAATTGGCCATTTTCATGCACTTTTAACCATTCCATAAATCTTGTGTTTTGGGCCCCTGGAAGCATGAAAATCACTTTAAACATGCTAATTTTAGCTCTAACACTGATGATCCACCTACAAATGTGAACTGACGTTCAAAAATAAAACATTTGAAAACGGACCATTTTCCACATTTCTGAAGCATGACGTAATGGGGGGGTGTTATCTCTTTTGTCGAAAATCAGCCGTTTTTGCTCGAACATTAAATGCCTCCAAATGGTATTTAATTAACTTCCCGGGGTGAAGAAACCCTTTTTGAGAACTCAGAGTGAGTAAATTGGCCATTTTCATGCACTTTTAACCATTCCATAAATCTTGTGTTTTGGGCCCCTGGAAGCATGAAAATCACTTTAAACATGCTAATTTTAGCTCTAACACTGATGATCCACCTACAAATGTGAACTGACGTTCAAAAATAAAACATTTGAAAACGGACCATTTTCCACATTTCTGAAGCATGACGTAATGGGGGGGTGTTATCTCTTTTGTCGAAAATCAGCCGTTTTTGCTCGAACATTAAATGCCTCCAAATGGTATTTAATTAACTTCCCGGGCCCCTGGAAGCATGAAAATCACTTTAAACATGCTAATTTTAGCTCTAACACTGATGATCCACCTACAAATGTGAACTGACGTTCAAAAATAAAACATTTGAAAACGGACCATTTTCCACATTTCTGAAGCATGACGTAATGGGGGGGTGTTATCTCTTTTGTCGAAAATCAGCCGTTTTTGCTCGAACATTAAATGCCTCCAAATGGTATTTAATTAACTTCCCGAGCCCCTGGAAGCATGAAAATCACTTTAAACATGCTAATTTTAGCTCTAACACTGATGATCCACCTACAAATGTGAACTGATGTTCAAAAAGAAAACATTTGAAAACGGACCATTTTCCACATTTCTGAAGCATGACGTAATGGGGGGGTGTTATCTCTTTTGTCGAAAATCAGCCGTTTTTGCTCGAACATTAAATGCCTCCAAATGGTATTTAATTAACTTCCCGAGCCCCTGGAAGCATGAAAATCACTTTAAACATGCTAATTTTAGCTCTAACACTGATGATCCACCTACAAATGTGAACTGACGTTCAAAAATAAAACATTTGAAAACGGACCATTTTCCACATTTCTGAAGCATGACGTAATGGGGGGGTGTTATCTCTTTTGTGGAAAATCAGCCTTTTTTTGCTCGAACATTACATGCCTCCAAATGGTATTTATTTCACTTCCCGAGCCCCTGGAAGCATGAAAATCACTTTAAACATGCTAATTTTAGCTCTAACACTGATGATCCACCTACAAATGTGAACTGACGTTCAAAAATAAAACATTTGAAAACGGACCATTTTCCACATTTCTGAAGCATGACGTAATGGGGGGGTGTTATCTCTTTTGTCGAAAATCAGCCGTTTTTGCTCGAACATTAAATGCCTCCAAATGGTATTTAATTAACTTCCCGGGGTGAAGAAACCCTTTTTGAGAACTCAGAGTGAGTAAATTGGCCATTTTCATGCACTTTTAACCATTCCATAAATCTTGTGTTTTGGGCCCCTGGAAGCATGAAAATCACTTCAAACATGCTAATTTTAGCTCTAACACTGATGATCCACCTACAAATGTGAACTGACGTTCAAAAATAAAACATTTGAAAACGGACCATTTTCCACATTTCTGAAGCATGACGTAATGGGGGGGTGTTATCTCTTTTGTCGAAAATCAGCCGTTTTTGCTCGAACATTAAATGCCTCCAAATGGTATTTAATTAACTTCCCGGGGTGAAGAAACCCTTTTTGAGAACTCAGAGTGAGTAAATTGGCCATTTTCATGCACTTTTAACCATTCCATAAATCTTGTGTTTTGGGCCCCTGGAAGCATGAAAATCACTTTAAACATGCTAATTTTAGCTCTAACACTGATGATCCACCTACAAATGTGAACTGACGTTCAAAAATAAAACATTTGAAAACGGACCATTTTCCACATTTCTGAAGCATGACGTAATGGGGGGGTGTTATCTCTTTTGTCGAAAATCAGCCGTTTTTGCTCGAACATTAAATGCCTCCAAATGGTATTTAATTAACTTCCCGAGCCCCTGGAAGCATGAAAATCACTTTAAACATGCTAATTTTAGCTCTAACACTGATGATCCACCTACAAATGTGAACTGACGTTCAAAAATAAAACATTTGAAAACGGACCATTTTCCACATTTCTGAAGCATGACGTAATGGGGGGGTGTTATCTCTTTTGTGGAAAATCAGCCTTTTTTGCTCGAACATTAAATGCCTCCAAATGGTATTTATTTCACTTCCCGAGCCCCTGGAAGCATGAAAATCACTTTAAACATGCTAATTTTAGCTCTAACACTGATGATCCACCTACAAATGTGAACTGACGTTCAAAAATAAAACATTTGAAAACGGACCATTTTCCACATTTCTGAAGCATGACGTAATGGGGGGTGTTATCTCTTTTGTCGAAAATCAGCCGTTTTTGCTCGAACATTAAATGCCTCCAAATGGTATTTAATTAACTTCCCGGGGTGAAGAAACCCTTTTTGAGAACTCAGAGTGAGTAAATTGGCCATTTTCATGCACTTTTAACCATTCCATAAATCTTGTGTTTTGGGCCCCTGGAAGCATGAAAATCACTTTAAACATGCTAATTTTAGCTCTAACACTGATGATCCACCTACAAATGTGAACTGACGTTCAAAAATAAAACATTTGAAAACGGACCATTTTCCACATTTCTGAAGCATGACGTAATGGGGGGGTGTTATCTCTTTTGTGGAAAATCAGCCTTTTTTGCTCGAACATTAAATGCCTCCAAATGGTATTGATTTCACTTCCCGAGCCCCTGGAAGCATGAAAATCACTTTAAACATGCTAATTTTAGCTCTAACACTGATGATCCACCTACAAATGTGAACTGACGTTCAAAAATAAAACATTTGAAAACGGACCATTTTCCACATTTCTGAAGCATGACGTAATGGGACGGTGTTATCTCTTTTGTCGAAAATCAGCCGTTTTTGCTCGAACATTAAATGCCTCCAAATGGTATTTAATTAACTTCCCGAGCCCCTGGAAGCATGAAAATCACTTTAAACATGCTAATTTTAGCTCTAACACTGATGATCCACCTACAAATGTGAACTTACGTTCAAAAATAAAACATTTGAAAACGGACCATTTTCCACATTTCTGAAGCATGACGTAATGGGGGGTGTTATCTCTTTTGTCGAAAATCAGCCGTTTTTGCTCGAACATTAAATGCCTCCAAATGGTATTTAATTAACTTCCCGGGGTGAAGAAACCCTTTTTGAGAACTCAGAGTGAGTAAATTGACCATTTTCATGCACTTTTAACCATTCCATAAATCTTGTGTTTTGGGCCCCTGGAAGCATGAAAATCACTTTAAACATGCTAATTTTAGCTCTAACACTGATGATCCACCTACAAATGTGAACTGACGTTCAAAAATAAAACATTTGAAAACGGACCATTTTCCACATTTCTGAAGCATGACTTAATGGGGGGGTGTTATCTCTTTTGTCGAAAATCAGCCGTTTTTGCTCGAACATTAAATGCCTCCAAATGGTATTTAATTAACTTCCCGAGCCCCTGGAAGCATGAAAATCACTTTAAGCATGCTAATTTTAGCTCTAACACTGATGATCCACCTACAAATGTGAACTGACGTTCAAAAATAAAACATTTGAAAACGGACCATTTTCCACATTTCTGAAGCATGACGTAATGGGGGGGTGTTATCTCTTTTGTGGAAAATCAGCCTTTTTTGCTCGAACATTAAATGCCTCCAAATGGTATTTATTTCACTTCCCGAGCCCCTGGAAGCATGAAAATCACTTTAAACATGCTAATTTTAGCTCTAACACTGATGATCCACCTACAAATGTGAACTGACGTTCAAAAATAAAACATTTGAAAATGGACCATTTTCCACATTTCTGAAGCATGACGTAATGGGGGGGTGTTATCTCTTTTGTCGAAAATCAGCCGTTTTTGCTCGAACATTACATGCCTCCAAATGGTATTTAATTAACTTCCCGGGGTGAAGAAACCCTTTTTGAGAACTCAGAGTGAGTAAATTAGCCATTTTCATGCACTTTTAACCATTCCATAAATCTTGTGTTTTGGGCCCCTGGAAGCATGAAAATCACTTTAAACATGCTAATTTTAGCTCTAACACTGATGATCCACCTACAAATGTGAACTGACGTTCAAAAATAAAACATTTGAAAACTGACCATTTTCCACATTTCTGAAGCATGACGTAATGGGGGGGGGTGTTATCTCTTTTGTCGAAAATCAGCCGTTTTTGCTTGAACATTAAATGCCTCCAAATGGTATTTAATTAACTTCCCGGGGTGAAGAAACCCTTTTTGAGAACTCAGAGTGAGTAAATTGGCCATTTTCATGCACTTTTAACCATTCCATAAATCTTGTGTTTTGGGCCCCTGGAAGCATGAAAATCACTTTAAACATGCTAATTTTAGCTCTAACACTGATGATCCACCTACAAATGTGAACTGACGTTCAAAAATAAAACATTTGAAAACGGACCATTTTCCACATTTCTGAAGCATGACGTAATGGGGGGGTGTTATCTCTTTTGTGGAAAATCAGCCTTTTTTGCTCGAACATTAAATGCCTCCAAATGGTATTTATTTCACTTCCCGAGCCCCTGGAAGCATGAAAATCACTTTAAACATGCTAATTTTAGCTCTAACACTGATGATCCACCTACAAATGTGAACTTACGTTCAAAAATAAAACATTTGAAAACGGACCATTTTCCACATTTCTGAAGCATGACGTAATGGGGGGGTGTTATCTCTTTTGTCGAAAATCAGCCGTTTTTGCTCGAACATTAAATGCCTCCAAATGGTATTTAATTAACTTCCCGGGGTGAAGAAACCCTTTTTGAGAACTCAGAGTGAGTAAATTGGCCATTTTCATGCACTTTTAACCATTCCATAAATCTTGTGTTTTGGGCCCCTGGAAGCATGAAAATCACTTTAAACATGCTAATTTTAGCTCTAACACTGATGATCCACCTACAAATGTGAACTGACGTTCAAAAATAAAACATTTGAAAACGGACCATTTTCCACATTTCTGAAGCATGACGTAATGGGGGGTGTTATCTCTTTTGTCGAAAATCAGCCGTTTTTGCTCGAACATTAAATGCCTCCAAATGGTATTTAATTAACTTCCCGGGGTGAAGAAACCCTTTTTGAGAACTCAGAGTGAGTAAATTGGCCATTTTCATGCACTTTTAACCATTCCATAAATCTTGTGTTTTGGGCCCCTGGAAGCATGAAAATCACTTTAAACATGCTAATTTTAGCTCTAACACTGATGATCCACCTACAACTGTGAACTGACGTTCAAAAATAAAACATTTGAAAACGGACCATTTTCCACATTTCTGAAGCATGACGTAATGGGGGGGTGTTATCTCTTTTGTCGAAAATCAGCCGTTTTTGCTCGAACATTAAATGCCTCCAAATGGTATTTATTTCACTTCCCGAGCCCCTGGAAGCATGAAAATCACTTTAAACATGCTAATTTTAGCTCTAACACTGATGATCCACCTACAAATGTGAACTGACGTTCAAAAATAAAACATTTGAAAACGGACCATATTCCACATTTCTGAAGCATGACGTAATGGGGGGGTGTTATCTCTTTTGTCGAAAATCAGCCGTTTTTGCTCGAACATTAAATGCCTCCAAATGGTATTTAATTAACTTCCCGGGGTGAAGAAACCCTTTTTGAGAACTCAGAGTGAGTAAATTGGCCATTTTCATGCACTTTTAACCATTCCATAAATCTTGTGTTTTGGGCCCCTGGAAGCATGAAAATCACTTTAAACATGCTAATTTTAGCTCTAACACTGATGATCCACCTACAAATGTGAACTGACGTTCAAAAATAAAACATTTGAAAACGGACCATTTTCCACATTTCTGAAGCATGACGTAATGGGGGGGTGTTATCTCTTTTGTGGAAAATCAGCCTTTTTTGCTCGAACATTAAATGCCTCCAAATGGTATTTATTTCACTTCCCGAGCCCCTGGAAGCATGAAAATCACTTTAAACATGCAAATTTTAGCTCTAACACTGATGATCCACCTACAAATGTGAACTGACGTTCGAAAATAAAACATTTGAAAACGGACCATTTTCCACATTTCTGAAGCATGACGTAATGGGGGGGTGTTATCTCTTTTGTCGAAAATCAGCCGTTTTTGCTCGAACATTAAATGCCTCCAAATGGTATTTAATTAACTTCCCGAGCCCCTGGAAGCATGAAAATCACTTTAAACATGCTAATTTTAGCTCTAACACTGATGATCCACCTACAAATGTGAACTTACGTTCAAAAATAAAACATTTGAAAACGGACCATTTTCCACATTTCTGAAGCATGACGTAATGGGGGGGTGTTATCTCTTTTGTCGAAAATCAGCCGTTTTTGCTCGAACATTAAATGCCTCCAAATGGTATTTAATTAACTTCCCGGGGTGAAGAAACCCTTTTTGAGAACTCAGAGTGAGTAAATTGGCCATTTTCATGCACTTTTAACCATTCCATAAATCTTGTGTTTTGGGCCCCTGGAAGCATGAAAATCACTTTAAACATGCTAATTTTAGCTCTAACACTGATGATCCACCTACAAATGTGAACTGACGTTCAAAAATAAAACATTTGAAAACGGACCATTTTCCACATTTCTGAAGCATGACGTAATGGGGGGTGTTATCTCTTTTGTCGAAAATCAGCCGTTTTTGCTCGAACATTAAATGCCTCCAAATGGTATTTAATTAACTTCCCGGGGTGAAGAAACCCTTTTTGAGAACTCAGAGTGAGTAAATTGGCCATTTTCATGCACTTTTAACCATTCCATAAATCTTGTGTTTTGGGCCCCTGGAAGCATGAAAATCACTTTAAACATGCTAATTTTAGCTCTAACACTGATGATCCACCTCCAAATGTGAACTGACGTTCAAAAATAAAACATTTGAAAACGGACCATTTTCCACATTTCTGAAGCATGACGTAATGGGGGGGTGTTATCTCTTTTGTCGAAAATCAGCCGTTTTTGCTCGAACATTAAATGCCTCCAAATGGTATTTAATTAACTTCCCGGGGTGAAGAAACCCTTTTTGAGAACTCAGAGTGAGTAAATTGGCCATTTTCATGCACTTTTAACCATTCCATAAATCTTGTGTTTTGGGCCCCTGGAAGCATGAAAATCACTTTAAACATGCAAATTTTAGCTCTAACACTGATGATCCACCTACAAATGTGAACTGACGTTCAAAAATAAAACAGTTGAAAACGGACCATTTTCCACATTTCTGAAGCATGACGTAATGGGGGGGTGTTATCTCTTTTGTCGAAAATCAGCCGTTTTTGCTCGAACATTAAATGCCTCCAAATCGTATTTAATTAACTTCCCGAGCCCCTGGAAGCATGAAAATCACTTTAAACATGCTAATTTTAGCTCTAACACTGATGATCCACCTACAAATGTGAACTTACGTTCAAAAATAAAACATTTGAAAACGGACCATTTTCCACATTTCTGAAGCATGACGTAATGGGGGGGTGTTATCTCTTTTGTCGAAAATCAGCCGTTTTTGCTCGAACATTAAATGCCTCCAAATGGTATTTAATTAACTTCCCGAGCCCCTGGAAGCATGAAAATCACTTTAAACATGCTAATTTTAGCTCTAACACTGATGATCCACCTACAAATGTGAACTTACGTTCAAAAATAAAACATTTGAAAACGGACCATTTTCCAAATTTCTGAAGCATGACGTAATGGGGGGGTGTTATCTCTTTTGTGGAAAATCAGCCGTTTTTGCTCGAACATTAAATGCCTCCAAATGGTATTTATTTCACTTCCCGAGCCCCTGGAAGCATGAAAATCACTTTAAACATGCTAATTTTAGCTCTAACACTGATGATCCACCTACAAATGTGAACTGACGTTCAAAAATAAAACATTTGAAAACGGACCATTTTCCACATTTCTGAAGCATGACGTAATGGGGGGGTGTTATCTCTTTTGTCGAAAATCAGCCGTTTTTGCTCTAACATTAAATTTCTCCAAATGGTATTTAATTAACTTCCCGGGGTGAAGAAACCCTTTTTGAGAACTCAGAGTGAGTAAATTGGCCATTTTCATGCACTTTTAACCATTCCATAAATCTTGTGTTTTGGGCCCCTGGAAGCATGAAAATCACTTTAAACATGCTAATTTTAGCTCTAACACTGATGATCCACCTACAAATGTGAACTGACGTTCAAAAATAAAACATTTGAAAACGGACCATTTTCCACATTTCTGAAGCATGACGTAATGGGGGGGTGTTATCTCTTTTGTGAAAAATCAGCCTTTTTTGCTCGAACATTAAATGCCTCCAAATGGTATTTATTTCACTTCCCGAGCCCCTGGAAGCATGAAAATCACTTTAAACATGCTAATTTTTGCTCTAACACTGATGATCCACCTACAAATGTGAACTGACGTTCAAAAATAAAACATTTGAAAACGGACCATTTTCCACATTTCTGAAGCATGACGTAATGGGGGGGTGTTATCTCTTTTGTAGAAAATCAGCCGTTTTTGCTCGAACATTAAATGCCTCCAAATCGTATTTAATTAACTTCCCGAGCCCCTGGAAGCATGAAAATCACTTTAAACATGCTAATTTTAGCTCTAACACTGATGATCCACCTACAAATGTGAACTTACGTTCAAAAATAAAACATTTGAAAACGGACCATTTTCCACATTTCTGAAGCATGACGTAATGGGGGGGTGTTATCTCTTTTGTCGAAAATCAGCCGTTTTTGCTCGAACATTAAATGCCTCCAAATGGTATTTAATTAACTTCCCGAGCCCCTGGAAGCATGAAAATCACTTTAAACATGCTAATTTTAGCTCTAACACTGATGATCCACCTACAAATGTGAACTTACGTTCAAAAATAAAACATTTGAAAACGGACCATTTTCCACATTTCTGAAGCATGACGTAATGGGGGGGTGTTATCTCTTTTGTGGAAAATCAGCCGTTTTTGCTCGAACATTAAATGCCTCCAAATGGTATTTATTTCACTTCCCGAGCCCCTGGAAGCATGAAAATCACTTTAAACATGCTAATTTTAGCTCTAACACTGATGATCCACCTACAAATGTGAACTGACGTTCAAAAATAAAACATTTGAAAACGGACCATTTTCCACATTTCTGAAGCATGACGTAATGGGGGGGTGTTATCTCTTTTGTCGAAAATCAGCCGTTTTTGCTCTAACATTAAATGCCTCCAAATGGTATTTAATTAACTTCCCGGGGTGAAGAAACCCTTTTTGAGAACTCAGAGTGAGTAAATTGGCCATTTTCATGCACTTTTAACCATTCCATAAATCTTGTGTTTTGGGCCCCTGGAAGCATGAAAATCACTTTAAACATGCTAATTTTAGCTCTAACACTGATGATCCACCTACAAATGTGAACTGACGTTCAAAAATAAAACATTTGAAAACGGACCATTTTCCACATTTCTGAAGCATGACGTAATGGGGGGGTGTTATCTCTTTTGTCGAAAATCAGCCGTTTTTGCTCGAACATTAAATGCCTCCAAATGGTATTTAATTAACTTCCCGAGCCCCTGGAAGCATGAAAATCACTTTAAACATGCTAATTTTAGCTCTAACACTGATGATCCACCTACAAATGTGAACTGACGTTCAAAAATAAAACATTTGAAAACGGACCATTTTCCACATTTCTGAAGCATGACGTAATGGGGGGGTGTTATCTCTTTTGTCGAAAATCAGCCGTTTTTGCTCGAACATTAAATGCCTCCAAATGGTATTTAATTAACTTCCCGAGCCCCTGGAAGCATGAAAATCACTTTAAACATGCTAATTTTAGCTCTAACACTGATGATCTACCTACAAATGTGAACTGACGTTCAAAAATAAAACATTTGAAAACGGACAATTTTCCACATTTCTGAAGCATGACGTAATGGGGGGGTGTTATCTCTTTTGTGGAAAATCAGCCTTTTTTGCTCGAACATTAAATGCTTCCAAATGGTATTTATTTCACTTCCCGAGCCCCTGGAAGCATGAAAATCACTTTAAACATGCTAATTTTAGCTCTAACACTGATGATCCACCTACAAATGTGAACTGACGTTCAAAAATAAAACATTTGAAAACGGACCATTTTCCACATTTCTGAAGCATGACGTAATGGGGGGGTGTTATCTCTTTTGTCGAAAATCAGCCGTTTTTGCTCGAACATTAAATGCCTCCAAATGGTATTTAATTAACTTCCCGAGCCCCTGGAAGCATGAAAATCACTTTAAACATGCTAATTTTAGCTCTAACACTGATGATCCACCTACAAATGTGAACTGACGTTCAAAAATAAAACATTTGAAAACGGACCATTTTCCACATTTTTGAAGCATGACGTAATGGGGGGGTGTTATCTCTTTTGTCGAAAATCAGCCGTTTTTGCTCGAACATTAAATGCCTCCAAATGGTATTTATTTCACTTCCCGAGCCCCTGGAAGCATGAAAATCACTTTAAACATGCTAATTTTAGCTCTAACACTGATGATCCACCTACAAATGTGAACTGACGTTCAAAAATAAAACATTTGAAAACGGACCATTTTCCACATTTCTGAAGCATGACGTAATGGGGGGGTGTTATCTCTTTTGCCGAAAATCAGCCGTTTTTGCTCGAACATTAAATGCCTCCAAATGGTATTTAATTAACTTCCCGGGGTGAAGAAACCCTTTTTGAGAACTCAGAGTGAGTAAATTGGCCATTTTCATGCACTTTTAACCATTCCATAAATCTTGTGTTTTGGGCCCCTGGAAGCATGAAAATCACTTTAAACATGCTAATTTTAGCTCTAACACTGATGATCCACCTACAAATGTGAACTGACGTTCAAAAATAAAACATTTGAAAACGTACCATTTTCCACATTTCTGAAGCATGACGTAATGTGGGGGTGTTATCTCTTTTGTCGAAAATCAGCCGTTTTTGCTCGAACATTAAATGCCTCCAAATGGTATTTAATTAACTTCCCGGGGTGAAGAAACCCTTTTTGAGAACTCAGAGTGAGTAAATTGGCCATTTTCATGCACTTTTAACCATTCCATAAATCTTGTGTTTTGGGCCCCTGGAAGCATGAAAATCACTTTAAACATGCTAATTTTAGCTCTAACACTGATGATCCACCTACAAATGTGAACTGACGTTCAAAAATAAAACATTTGAAAACGGACCATTTTCCACATTTCTAAAGCATGACGTAATGGGGGGGGTGTTATCTCTTTTGTCGAAAATCAGCCGTTTTTGCTCGAACATTAAATGCCTCCAAATGGTATTTATTTCACTTCCCGAGCCCCTGGAAGCATGAAAATCACTTTAAACATGCTAATTTTAGCTCTAACACTGATGATCCACCTACAAATGTGAACTGACGTTCAAAAATAAAACATTTGAAAACGGACCATTTTCCACATTTCTGAAGCATGACGTAATGGGGGGGTGTTATCTCTTTTGTGGAAAATCAGCCTTTTTTGCTCGAACATTAAATGCCTCCAAATGGTATTTATTTCACTTCCCGAGCCCCTGGAAGCATGAAAATCACTTTAAACATGCTAATTTTAGCTCTAACACTGATGATCCACCTACAAATGTGAACTGACGTTCAAAAATAAAACATTTGAAAACGGACCATTTTCCACATTTCTGAAGCATGACGTAATGGGGGGGTGTTATCTCTTTTGTCGAAAATCAGCCGTTTTTGCTCGAACATTAAATGCCTCCAAATGGTATTTAATTAACTTCCCGGGGTGAAGAAACCCTTTTTGAGAACTCAGAGTGAGTAAATTGGCCATTTTCATGCACTTTTAACCATTCCATAAATCTTGTGTTTTGGGCCCCTGGAAGCATGAAAATCACTTTAAACATGCTAATTTTAGCTCTAACACTGATGATCCACCTACAAATGTGAACTGACGTTCAAAAATAAAACATTTGAAAACGGACCATTTTCCACATTTCTGAAGCATGACGTAATGGGGGGGTGTTATCTCTTTTGTCGAAAATCAGCCGTTTTTGCTCGAACATTAAATGCCTCCAAATGGTATTTAATTAACTTCCCGGGGTGAAGAAACCCTTTTTGAGAACTCAGAGTGAGTAAATTGGCCATTTTCATGCACTTTTAACCATTCCATAAATCTTGTGTTTTGGGCCCCTGGAAGCATGAAAATCACTTTAAACATGCTAATTTTAGCTCTAACACTGATGATCCACCTACAAATGTGAACTGACGTTCAAAAATAAAACATTTGAAAACGGACCATTTTCCACATTTCTGAAGCATGACGTAATGGGGGGGTGTTATCTCTTTTGTCGAAAATCAGCCGTTTTTGCTCGAACATTAAATGCCTCCAAATGGTATTTAATTAACTTCCCGGGGTGAAGAAACCCTTTTTGAGAACTCAGAGTGAGTAAATTGGCCATTTTCATGCACTTTTAACCATTCCATAAATCTTGTGTTTTGGGCCCCTGGAAGCATGAAAATCACTTTAAACATGCTAATTTTAGCTCTAACACTGATGATCCACCTACAAATGTGAACTGACGTTCAAAAATAAAACATTTGAAAACGGACCATTTTCCACATTTCTGAAGCATGACGTAATGGGGGGGTGTTATCTCTTTTGTCGAAAATCAGCCGTTTTTGCTCGAACATTAAATGCCTCCAAATGGTATTTAATTAACTTCCCGGGCCCCTGGAAGCATGAAAATCACTTTAAACATGCTAATTTTAGCTCTAACACTGATGATCCACCTACAAATGTGAACTGACGTTCAAAAATAAAACATTTGAAAACGGACCATTTTCCACATTTCTGAAGCATGACGTAATGGGGGGGTGTTATCTCTTTTGTCGAAAATCAGCCGTTTTTGCTCGAACATTAAATGCCTCCAAATGGTATTTAATTAACTTCCCGAGCCCCTGGAAGCATGAAAATCACTTTAAACATGCTAATTTTAGCTCTAACACTGATGATCCACCTACAAATGTGAACTGATGTTCAAAAAGAAAACATTTGAAAACGGACCATTTTCCACATTTCTGAAGCATGACGTAATGGGGGGGTGTTATCTCTTTTGTCGAAAATCAGCCGTTTTTGCTCGAACATTAAATGCCTCCAAATGGTATTTAATTAACTTCCCGAGCCCCTGGAAGCATGAAAATCACTTTAAACATGCTAATTTTAGCTCTAACACTGATGATCCACCTACAAATGTGAACTGACGTTCAAAAATAAAACATTTGAAAACGGACCATTTTCCACATTTCTGAAGCATGACGTAATGGGGGGGTGTTATCTCTTTTGTGGAAAATCAGCCTTTTTTTGCTCGAACATTAAATGCCTCCAAATGGTATTTATTTCACTTCCCGAGCCCCTGGAAGCATGAAAATCACTTTAAACATGCTAATTTTAGCTCTAACACTGATGATCCACCTACAAATGTGAACTGACGTTCAAAAATAAAACATTTGAAAACGGACCATTTTCCACATTTCTGAAGCATGACGTAATGGGGGGGTGTTATCTCTTTTGTCGAAAATCAGCCGTTTTTGCTCGAACATTAAATGCCTCCAAATGGTATTTAATTAACTTCCCGGGGTGAAGAAACCCTTTTTGAGAACTCAGAGTGAGTAAATTGGCCATTTTCATGCACTTTTAACCATTCCATAAATCTTGTGTTTTGGGCCCCTGGAAGCATGAAAATCACTTCAAACATGCTAATTTTAGCTCTAACACTGATGATCCACCTACAAATGTGAACTGACGTTCAAAAATAAAACATTTGAAAACGGACCATTTTCCACATTTCTGAAGCATGACGTAATGGGGGGGTGTTATCTCTTTTGTCGAAAATCAGCCGTTTTTGCTCGAACATTAAATGCCTCCAAATGGTATTTAATTAACTTCCCGGGGTGAAGAAACCCTTTTTGAGAACTCAGAGTGAGTAAATTGGCCATTTTCATGCACTTTTAACCATTCCATAAATCTTGTGTTTTGGGCCCCTGGAAGCATGAAAATCACTTTAAACATGCTAATTTTAGCTCTAACACTGATGATCCACCTACAAATGTGAACTGACGTTCAAAAATAAAACATTTGAAAACGGACCATTTTCCACATTTCTGAAGCATGACGTAATGGGGGGGTGTTATCTCTTTTGTCGAAAATCAGCCGTTTTTGCTCGAACATTAAATGCCTCCAAATGGTATTTAATTAACTTCCCGAGCCCCTGGAAGCATGAAAATCACTTTAAACATGCTAATTTTAGCTCTAACACTGATGATCCACCTACAAATGTGAACTGACGTTCAAAAATAAAACATTTGAAAACGGACCATTTTCCACATTTCTGAAGCATGACGTAATGGGGGGGTGTTATCTCTTTTGTGGAAAATCAGCCTTTTTTGCTCGAACATTAAATGCCTCCAAATGGTATTTATTTCACTTCCCGAGCCCCTGGAAGCATGAAAATCACTTTAAACATGCTAATTTTAGCTCTAACACTGATGATCCACCTACAAATGTGAACTGACGTTCAAAAATAAAACATTTGAAAACGGACCATTTTCCACATTTCTGAAGCATGACGTAATGGGGGGTGTTATCTCTTTTGTCGAAAATCAGCCGTTTTTGCTCGAACATTAAATGCCTCCAAATGGTATTTAATTAACTTCCCGGGGTGAAGAAACCCTTTTTGAGAACTCAGAGTGAGTAAATTGGCCATTTTCATGCACTTTTAACCATTCCATAAATCTTGTGTTTTGGGCCCCTGGAAGCATGAAAATCACTTTAAACATGCTAATTTTAGCTCTAACACTGATGATCCACCTACAAATGTGAACTGACGTTCAAAAATAAAACATTTGAAAACGGACCATTTTCCACATTTCTGAAGCATGACGTAATGGGGGGGTGTTATCTCTTTTGTGGAAAATCAGCCTTTTTTGCTCGAACATTAAATGCCTCCAAATGGTATTGATTTCACTTCCCGAGCCCCTGGAAGCATGAAAATCACTTTAAACATGCTAATTTTAGCTCTAACACTGATGATCCACCTACAAATGTGAACTGACGTTCAAAAATAAAACATTTGAAAACGGACCATTTTCCACATTTCTGAAGCATGACGTAATGGGGGGGTGTTATCTCTTTTGTCGAAAATCAGCCGTTTTTGCTCGAACATTAAATGCCTCCAAATGGTATTTAATTAACTTCCCGAGCCCCTGGAAGCATGAAAATCACTTTAAACATGCTAATTTCAGCTCTAACACTGATGATCCACCTACAAATGTGAACTTACGTTCAAAAATAAAACATTTGAAAACGGACCATTTTCCACATTTCTGAAGCATGACGTAATGGGGGGTGTTATCTCTTTTGTCGAAAATCAGCCGTTTTTGCTCGAACATTAAATGCCTCCAAATGGTATTTAATTAACTTCCCGGGGTGAAGAAACCCTTTTTGAGAACTCAGAGTGAGTAAATTGACCATTTTCATGCACTTTTAACCATTCCATAAATCTTGTGTTTTGGGCCCCTGGAAGCATGAAAATCACTTTAAACATGCTAATTTTAGCTCTAACACTGATGATCCACCTACAAATGTGAACTGACGTTCAAAAATAAAACATTTGAAAACGGACCATTTTCCACATTTCTGAAGCATGACTTAATGGGGGGGTGTTATCTCTTTTGTCGAAAATCAGCCGTTTTTGCTCGAACATTAAATGCCTCCAAATGGTATTTAATTAACTTCCCGAGCCCCTGGAAGCATGAAAATCACTTTAAGCATGCTAATTTTAGCTCTAACACTGATGATCCACCTACAAATGTGAACTGACGTTCAAAAATAAAACATTTGAAAACGGACCATTTTCCACATTTCTGAAGCATGACGTAATGGGGGGGTGTTATCTCTTTTGTGGAAAATCAGCCTTTTTTGCTCGAACATTAAATGCCTCCAAATGGTATTTATTTCACTTCCCGAGCCCCTGGAAGCATGAAAATCACTTTAAACATGCTAATTTTAGCTCTAACACTGATGATCCACCTACAAATGTGAACTGACGTTCAAAAATAAAACATTTGAAAATGGACCATTTTCCACATTTCTGAAGCATGACGTAATGGGGGGGTGTTATCTCTTTTGTCGAAAATCAGCCGTTTTTGCTCGAACATTACATGCCTCCAAATGGTATTTAATTAACTTCCCGGGGTGAAGAAACCCTTTTTGAGAACTCAGAGTGAGTAAATTAGCCATTTTCATGCACTTTTAACCATTCCATAAATCTTGTGTTTTGGGCCCCTGGAAGCATGAAAATCACTTTAAACATGCTAATTTTAGCTCTAACACTGATGATCCACCTACAAATGTGAACTGACGTTCAAAAATAAAACATTTGAAAACTGACCATTTTCCACATTTCTGAAGCATGACGTAATGGGGGGGGGTGTTATCTCTTTTGTCGAAAATCAGCCGTTTTTGCTCGAACATTAAATGCCTCCAAATGGTATTTAATTAACTTCCCGGGGTGAAGAAACCCTTTTTGAGAACTCAGAGTGAGTAAATTGGCCATTTTCATGCACTTTTAACCATTCCATAAATCTTGTGTTTTGGGCCCCTGGAAGCATGAAAATCACTTTAAACATGCTAATTTTAGCTCTAACACTGATGATCCACCTACAAATGTGAACTGACGTTCAAAAATAAAACATTTGAAAACGGACCATTTTCCACATTTCTGAAGCATGACGTAATGGGGGGGTGTTATCTCTTTTGTGGAAAATCAGCCTTTTTTGCTCGAACATTAAATGCCTCCAAATGGTATTTATTTCACTTCCCGAGCCCCTGGAAGCATGAAAATCACTTTAAACATGCTAATTTTAGCTCTAACACTGATGATCCACCTACAAATGTGAACTTACGTTCAAAAATAAAACATTTGAAAACGGACCATTTTCCACATTTCTGAAGCATGACGTAATGGGGGGGTGTTATCTCTTTTGTCGAAAATCAGCCGTTTTTGCTCGAACATTAAATGCCTCCAAATGGTATTTAATTAACTTCCCGGGGTGAAGAAACCCTTTTTGAGAACTCAGAGTGAGTAAATTGGCCATTTTCATGCACTTTTAACCATTCCATAAATCTTGTGTTTTGGGCCCCTGGAAGCATGAAAATCACTTTAAACATGCTAATTTTAGCTCTAACACTGATGATCCACCTACAAATGTGAACTGACGTTCAAAAATAAAACATTTGAAAACGGACCATTTTCCACATTTCTGAAGCATGACGTAATGGGGGGTGTTATCTCTTTTGTCGAAAATCAGCCGTTTTTGCTCGAACATTAAATGCCTCCAAATGGTATTTAATTAACTTCCCGGGGTGAAGAAACCCTTTTTGAGAACTCAGAGTGAGTAAATTGGCCATTTTCATGCACTTTTAACCATTCCATAAATCTTGTGTTTTGGGCCCCTGGAAGCATGAAAATCACTTTAAACATGCTAATTTTAGCTCTAACACTGATGATCCACCTCCAAATGTGAACTGACGTTCAAAAATAAAACATTTGAAAACGGACCATTTTCCACATTTCTGAAGCATGACGTAATGGGGGGGTGTTATCTCTTTTGTCGAAAATCAGCCGTTTTTGCTCGAACATTAAATGCCTCCAAATGGTATTTAATTAACTTCCCGGGGTGAAGAAACCCTTTTTGAGAACTCAGAGTGAGTAAATTGGCCATTTTCATGCACTTTTAACCATTCCATAAATCTTGTGTTTTGGGCCCCTGGAAGCATGAAAATCACTTTAAACATGCACATTTTAGCTCTAACACTGATGATCCACCTACAAATGTGAACTGACGTTCAAAAATAAAACATTTGAAAACGGACCATTTTCCACATTTCTGAAGCATGACGTAATGGGGGGGTGTTATCTCTTTTGTCGAAAATCAGCCGTTTTTGCTCGAACATTAAATGCCTCCAAATCGTATTTAATTAACTTCCCGAGCCCCTGGAAGCATGAAAATCACTTTAAACATGCTAATTTTAGCTCTAACACTGATGATCCACCTACAAGTGTGAACTTACCTTCAAAAATAAAACATTTGAAAACGGACCATTTTCCACATTTCTGAAGCATGACGTAATGGGGGGGTGTTATCTCTTTTGTCGAAAATCAGCCGTTTTTGCTCGAACATTAAATGCCTCCAAATGGTATTTAATTAACTTCCCGAGCCCCTGGAAGCATGAAAATCACTTTAAACATGCTAATTTTAGCTCTAACACTGATGATCCACCTACAAATGTGAACTTACGTTCAAAAATAAAACATTTGAAAACGGACCATTTTCCACATTTCTGAAGCATGACGTAATGGGGGGGTGTTATCTCTTTTGTGGAAAATCAGCCGTTTTTGCTCGAACATTAAATGCCTCCAAATGGTATTTATTTCACTTCCCGAGCCCCTGGAAGCATGAAAATCACTTTAAACATGCTAATTTTAGCTCTAACACTGATGATCCACCTACAAATGTGAACTGACGTTCAAAAATAAAACATTTGAAAACGGACCATTTTCCACATTTCTGAAGCATGACGTAATGGGGGGGTGTTATCTCTTTTGTCGAAAATCAGCCGTTTTTGCTCTAACATTAAATTTCTCCAAATGGTATTTAATTAACTTCCCGGGGTGAAGAAACCCTTTTTGAGAACTCAGAGTGAGTAAATTGGCCATTTTCATGCACTTTTAACCATTCCATAAATCTTGTTTTTTGGGCCCCTGGAAGCATGAAAATCACTTTAAACATGCTAATTTTAGCTCTAACACTGATGATCCACCTACAAATGTGAACTGACGTTCAAAAATAAAACATTTGAAAACGGACCATTTTCCACATTTCTGAAGCATGACGTAATGGGGGGTGTTATCTCTTTTGTCGAAAATCAGCCGTTTTTGCTCGAACATTAAATGCCTCCAAATGGTATTTAATTAACTTCCCGAGCCCCTGGAAGCATGAAAATCACTTTAAACATGCTAATTTTAGCTCTAACACTGATGATCCACCTACAAATGTGAACTGACGTTCAAAAATAAAACATTTGAAAACGGACCATTTTCCACATTTCTGAAGCATGACGTAATGGGGGGGTGTTATCTCTTTTGTCGAAAATTAGCCGTTTTTGCTCGAACATTAAATGCCTCCAAATGGTATTTAATTAACTTCCCGGGGTGAAGAAACCCTTTTTGAGAACTCAGAGTGAGTAAATTGGCCATTTTCATGCACTTTTAACCATTCCATAAATCTTGTGTTTTGGGCCCCTGGAGGCATGAAAATCACTTTAAACATGCTAATTTTAGCTCTAACACTGATGATCCACCTACAACTGTGAACTGACGTTCAAAAATAAAACATTTGAAAACGGACCATTTTCCACATTTCTGAAGCATGACGTAATGGGGGGGTGTTATCTCTTTTGTCGAAAATCAGCCGTTTTTGCTCGAACATTAAATGCCTCCAAATGGTATTTATTTCACTTCCCGAGCCCCTGGAAGCATGAAAATCACTTTAAACATGCTAATTTTAGCTCTAACACTGATGATCCACCTACAAATGTGAACTGACGTTCAAAAATAAAACATTTGAAAACGGACCATTTTCCACATTTCTGAAGCATGACGTAATGGGGGGGTGTTATCTCTTTTGTCGAAAATCAGCCGTTTTTGCTCGAACATTAAATGCCTCCAAATGGTATTTAATTAACTTCCCGGGGTGAAGAAACCCTTTTTGAGAACTCAGAGTGAGTAAATTGGCCATTTTCATGCACTTTTAACCATTCCATAAATCTTGTGTTTTGGGCCCCTGGAAGCATGAAAATCACTTTAAACATGCTAATTTTAGCTCTAACACTGATGATCCACCTACAAATGTGAACTGACGTTCAAAAATAAAACATTTGAAAACGGACCATTTTCCACATTTCTGAAGCATGACGTAATGGGGGGGTGTTATCTCTTTTGTGGAAAATCAGCCTTTTTTGCTCGAACATTAAATGCCTCCAAATGGTATTTATTTCACTTCCCGAGCCCCTGGAAGCATGAAAATCACTTTAAACATGCAAATTTTAGCTCTAACACTGATGATCCACCTACAAATGTGAACTGACGTTCAAAAATAAAACATTTGAAAACGGACCATTTTCCACATTTCTGAAGCATGACGTAATGGGGGGGTGTTATCTCTTTTGTCGAAAATCAGCCGTTTTTGCTCGAACATTAAATGCCTCCAAATGGTATTTAATTAACTTCCCGAGCCCCTGGAAGCATGAAAATCACTTTAAACATGCTAATTTTAGCTCTAACACTGATGATCCACCTACAAATGTGAACTTACGTTCAAAAATAAAACATTTGAAAACGGACCATTTTCCACATTTCTGAAGCATGACGTAATGGGGGGGTGTTATCTCTTTTGTCGAAAATCAGCCGTTTTTGCTCGAACATTAAATGCCTCCAAATGGTATTTAATTAACTTCCCGAGCCCCTGGAAGCATGAAAATCACTTTAAACATGCTAATTTTAGCTCTAACACTGATGATCCACCTACAAATGTGAACTTACGTTCAAAAATAAAACATTTGAAAACGGACCATTTTCCAAATTTCTGAAGCATGACGTAATGGGGGGGTGTTATCTCTTTTGTGGAAAATCAGCCGTTTTTGCTCGAACATTAAATGCCTCCAAATGGTATTTATTTCACTTCCCGAGCCCCTGGAAGCATGAAAATCACTTTAAACATGCTAATTTTAGCTCTAACACTGATGATCCACCTACAAATGTGAACTGACGTTCAAAAATAAAACATTTGAAAACGGACCATTTTCCACATTTCTGAAGCATGACGTAATGGGGGGGTGTTATCTCTTTTGTCGAAAATCAGCCGTTTTTGCTCTAACATTAAATTTCTCCAAATGGTATTTAATTAACTTCCCGGGGTGAAGAAACCCTTTTTGAGAACTCAGAGTGAGTAAATTGGCCATTTTCATGCACTTTTAACCATTCCATAAATCTTGTGTTTTGGGCCCCTGGAAGCATGAAAATCACTTTAAACATGCTAATTTTAGCTCTAACACTGATGATCCACCTACAAATGTGAACTGACGTTCAAAAATAAAACATTTGAAAACGGACCATTTTCCACATTTCTGAAGCATGACGTAATGGGGGGTTGTTATCTCTTTTGTCGAAAATCAGCCGTTTTTGCTCGAACATTAAATGCCTCCAAATGGTATTTAATTAACTTCCCGAGCCCCTGGAAGCATGAAAATCACTTTAAACATGCTAATTTTAGCTCTAACACTGATGATCCACCTACAAATGTGAACTTACGTTCAAAAATAAAACATTTGAAAACGGACCATTTTCCACATTTCTGAAGCATGACGTAATGGGGGGGTGTTATCTCTTTTGTCGAAAATCAGCCGTTTTTGCTCGAACATTAAATGCCTCCAAATGGTATTTAATTAACTTCCCGAGCCCCTGGAAGCATGAAAATCACTTTAAACATGCTAATTTTAGCTCTAACACTGATGATCCACCTACAAATGTGAACTTACGTTCAAAAATAAAACATTTGAAAACGGACCATTTTCCAAATTTCTGAAGCATGACGTAATGGGGGGGTGTTATCTCTTTTGTGGAAAATCAGCCGTTTTTGCTCGAACATTAAATGCCTCCAAATGGTATTTATTTCACTTCCCGAGCCCCTGGAAGCATGAAAATCACTTTAAACATGCTAATTTTAGCTCTAACACTGATGATCCACCTACAAATGTGAACTGACGTTCAAAAATAAAACATTTGAAAACGGACCATTTTCCACATTTCTGAAGCATGACGTAATGGGGGGGTGTTATCTCTTTTGTCGAAAATCAGCCGTTTTTGCTCTAACATTAAATTTCTCCAAATGGTATTTAATTAACTTCCCGGGGTGAAGAAACCCTTTTTGAGAACTCAGAGTGAGTAAATTGGCCATTTTCATGCACTTTTAACCATTCCATAAATCTTGTGTTTTGGGCCCCTGGAAGCATGAAAATCACTTTAAACATGCTAATTTTAGCTCTAACACTGATGATCCACCTACAAATGTGAACTGACGTTCAAAAATAAAACATTTGAAAACGGACCATTTTCCACATTTCTGAAGCATGACGTAATGGGGGGTTGTTATCTCTTTTGTCGAAAATCAGCCGTTTTTGCTCGAACATTAAATGCCTCCAAATGGTATTTAATTAACTTCCCGAGCCCCTGGAAGCATGAAAATCACTTTAAACATGCTAATTTTAGCTCTAACACTGATGATCCACCTACAAATGTGAACTGACGTTCAAAAATAAAACATTTGAAAATGGACCATTTTCCACATTTCTGAAGCATGACGTAATGGGGGGGTGTTATCTCTTTTGTCGAAAATCAGCCGTTTTTGCTCGAACATTAAATGCCTCCAAATGGTATTTAATTAACTTCCCGGGGTGAAGAAACCCTTTTTGAGAACTCAGAGTGAGTAAATTGGCCATTTTCATGCACTTTTAACCATTCCATAAATCTTGTGTTTTGGGCCCCTGGAGGCATGAAAATCACTTTAAACATGCCAATTTTAGCTCTAACACTGATGATCCACCTACAACTGTGAACTGACGTTCAAAAATAAAACATTTGAAAACGGACCATTTTCCACATTTCTGAAGCATGACGTAATGGGGGGGTGTTATCTCTTTTGTCGAAAATCAGCCGTTTTTGCTCGAACATTAAATGCCTCCAAATGGTATTTATTTCACTTCCAGAGCCCCTGGAAGCATGAAAATCACTTTAAACATGCTAATTTTAGCTCTAACACTGATGATCCACCTACAAATGTGAACTGACGTTCAAAAATAAAACATTTGAAAACGGACCATTTTCCACATTTCTGAAGCATGACGTAATGGGGGGGTGTTATCTCTTTTGTCGAAAATCAGCCGTTTTTGCTCGAACATTAAATGCCTCCAAATGGTATTTAATTAACTTCCCGAGCCCCTGGAAGCATGAAAATCACTTTAAACATGCTAATTTTAGCTCTAACACTGATGATCCACCTACAAATGTGAACTGACGTTCAAAAATAAAACATTTGAAAACGGACCATTTTCCACATTTCTGAAGCATGACGTAATGGGGGGGTGTTATCTCTTTTGTCGAAAATCAGCCGTTTTTGCTCGAACATTAAATGCCTCCAAATGGTATTTAATTAACTTCCCGGGGTGAAGAAACCCTTTTTGAGAACTCAGAGTGAGTAAATTGGACATTTTCATGCACTTTTAACCATTCCACAAATCTTGTGTTTTGGGCCCCAAGAAGCATGAAAATCACTTTAAACATGCTAATTTTAGCTCTAACACTGATGATCCACCTACAAATGTGAACTGACGTTCAAAAATAAAACATTTGAAAACGGACCATTTTCCACATTTCTGAAGCATGATGTAATGGGGGGGTGTTATCTCTTTTGTGGAAAATCAGCCTTTTTTGCTCGAACATTAAATGCCTCCAAATGGTATTTATTTCACTTCCCGAGCCCCTGGAAGCATGAAAATCACTTTAAACATGCTAATTTTAGCTCTAACACTGATGATCCACCTACAAATGTGAACTGACGTTCAAAAATAAAACATTTGAAAACGGACCATTTTCCACATTTCTGAAGCATGACGTAATGGGGGGGTGTTATCTCTTTTGTCGAAAATCAGCCGTTTTTGCTCGAACATCAAATGCCTCCAAATGGTATTTAATTAACTTCCCGAGCCCCTGGAAGCATGAAAATAACTTTAAACATGCTAATTTTAGCTCTAACACTGATGATCCACCTACAAATGTGAACTGACGTTCAAAAATAAAACATTTGAAAACGGACCATTTTCCACATTTCTGAAGCATAACGTAATGGGGGGGTGTTATCTCTTTTGTCGAAAATCAGCCGTTTTTGCTCGAACATTAAATGCCTCCAAATGGTATTTATTTCACTTCCCGAGCCCCTGGAAGCATGAAAATCACTTTAAACATGCTAATTTTAGCTCTAACACTGATGATCCACCTACAAATGTGAACTGACGTTCAAAAATAAAACATTTGAAAACGGACCATTTTCCACATTTCTGAAGCATGACGTAATGGGGGGTGTTATCTCTTTTGTCGAAAATCAGCCGTTTTTGCTCGAACATTAAATGCCTCCAAATGGTATTTAATTAACTTCCCGGGGTGAAGAAACCCTTTTTGAGAACTCAGAGTGAGTAAATTGGCCATTTTCATGCACTTTTAACCATTCCATACATCTTGTGTTTTGGGCCCCTGGAAGCATGAAAATCACTTTAAACATGCTAATTTTAGCTCTAACACTGATGATCCACCTACAAATGTGAACTGACGTTCAAAAATAAAACATTTGAAAACGGACCATTTTCCACATTTCTGAAGCATGACGTAATGGGGGGTGTTATCTCTTTTGTCGAAAATCAGCCGTTTTTGCTCGAACATTAAATGCCTCCAAATGGTATTTAATTAACTTCCCGGGGTGAAGAAACCCTTTTTGAGAACTCAGAGTGAGTAAATTGGCCATTTTCATGCACTTTTAACCATTCCATACATCTTGTGTTTTGGGCCCCTGGAAGCATGAAAATCACTTTAAACATGCTAATTTTAGCTCTAACACTGATGATCCACCTACAAATGTGAACTGACGTTCAAAAATAAAACATTTGAAAACGTACCATTTTCCACATTTCTGAAGCATGACGTAATGTGGGGGTGTTATCTCTTTTGTCGAAAATCAGCCGTTTTTGCTCGAACATTAAATGCCTCCAAATGGTATTTAATTAACTTCCCGGGGTGAAGAAACCCTTTTTGCGAACTCAGAGTGAGTAAATTGGCCATTTTCATGCACTTTTAACCATTCCATAAATCTTGTGTTTTGGGCCCCTGGAAGCATGAAAATCACTTTAAACATGCTAATTTTAGCTCTAACACTGATGATCCACCTACAAATGTGAACTGACGTTCAAAAATAAAACATTTGAAAACGGACCATTTTCCACATTTCTGAAGCATGACGTAATGGGGGGGTGTTATCTCTTTTGTCGAAAATCAGCCATTTTTGCTCGAACATTAAATGCCTCCAAATGGTATTTATTTCACTTCCCGAGCCCCTGGAAGCATGAAAATCACTTTAAACATGCTAATTTTAGCTCTAACACTGATGATCCACCTACAAATGTGAACTGACGTTCAAAAATGAAACATTTGAAAATGGACCATTTTCCACATTTCTGAAGCATGACGTAATGGGGGGGGGTGTTATCTCTTTTGTCGAAAATCAGCCGTTTTTGCTCGAACATTAAAATCCTCCAAATGGTATTTAATTAACTTCCCGAGCCCCTGGAAGCATGAAAATCACTTTAAACATGCTAATTTTAGCTCTAACACTGATGATCCACCTACAAATGTGAACTGACGTTCAAAAATAAAACATTTGAAAACGGACCATTTTCCACATTTCTGAAGCATGACGTAATGGGGGGGTGTTATCTCTTTTGTCGAAAATCAGCCGTTTTTGCTCGAACATTAAATGCCTCCAAATGGTATTTAATTAACTTCCCGGGGTGAAGAAACCCTTTTTGAGAACTCAGAGTGAGTAAATTGGCCATTTTCATGCACTTTTAACCATTCCATAAATCTTGTGTTTTGGGCCCCTGGAAGCATGAAAATCACTTTAAACATGCTAATTTTAGCTCTAACACTGATGATCCACCTACAAATGTGAACTGACGTTCAAAAATAAAACATTTGAAAACGGACCATTTTCCACATTTCTGAAGCATGACGTAATGGGGGGGTGTTATCTCTTTTGTCGAAAATCAGCCGTTTTTGCTCGAACATTAAATGCCTCCAAATGGTATTTAATTAACTTCCCGGGGTGAAGAAACCCTTTTTGAGAACTCAGAGTGAGTAAATTGGCAATTTTCATGCACTTTTAACCATTCCATAAATCTTGTGTTTTGGGCCCCTTTAAGCATGAAAATCACTTTAAACATGCTAATTTTAGCTCTAACACTGATGATCCACCTACAAATGTGAACTGACGTTCAAAAATAAAACATTTGAAAACGGACCATTTTCCACATTTCTGAAGCATGACGTAATGGGGGGGTGTTATCTCTTTTGTCGAAAATCAGCCGTTTTTGCTCGAACATTAAATGCCTCCAAATGGTATTTAATTAACTTCCCGAGCCCCTGGAAGCATGAAAATCACTTTAAACATGCTAATTTTAGCTCTAACACTGATGATCCACCTACAAATGTGAACTGACGTTCAAAAATAAAACATTTGAAAACGGACCATTTTCCACATTTCTGAAGCATGACGTAATGGGGGGGTGTTATCTCTTTTGTGGAAAATCAGCCTTTTTTGCTCGAACATTAAATGCCTCCAAATGGTATTTATTTCACTTCCCGAGCCCCTGGAAGCATGAAAATCACTTTAAACATGCTAATTTTAGCTCTAACACTGATGATCCACCTACAAATGTGAACTGACGTTCAAAAATAAAACATTTGAAAACGGACCATTTTCCACATTTCTGAAGCATGACGTAATGGGGGGGTGTTATCTCTTTTGTCGAAAATCAGCCGTTTTTGCTCGAACATTAAATGCCTCCAAATGGTATTTAATTAACTTCCCGGGGTGAAGAAACCCTTTTTGAGAACTCAGAGTGAGTAAATTGGCCATTTTCATGCACTTTTAACCATTCCATAAATCTTGTGTTTTGGGCCCCTGGAAGCATGAAAATCACTTTAAACATGCTAATTTTAGCTCTAACACTGATGATCCACCTACAAATGTGAACTGAGGTTCAAAAATAAAACATTTGAAAACGGACCATTTTCCACATTTCTGAAGCATGACGTAATGGGGGGGTGTTATCTCTTTTGTCGAAAATCAGCCGTTTTTGCTCGAACATTAACTGCCTCCAAATGGTATTTAATTAACTTCCCGGGGTGAAGAAACCCTTTTTGAGAACTCAGAGTGAGTAAATTGGCCATTTTCATGCACTTTTAACCATTCCATAAATCTTGTGTTTTGGGCCCCTGGAAGCATGAAAATCACTTTAAACATGCTAATTTTAGCTCTAACACTGATGATCCACCTACAAATGTGAACTGACGTTCAAAAATAAAACATTTGAAAACGGACCATTTTCCACATTTCTGAAGCATGACGTAATGGGGGGGGGATGTTATCTCTTTTGTCGAAAATCAGCCGTTTTTGCTCGAAAATTAAATGCCTCCAAATGGTATTTAATTAACTTCCCGAGTCCCTGGAAGCATGAAAATCACTTTAAACATGCTAATTTTAGCTCTAACACTGATGATCCACCTACAAATGTGAACTGACGTTCAAAAATAAAACATTTGAAAACGGACCATTTTCCACATTTCTGAAGCATGACGTAATGGGGGGGTGTTATCTCTTTTGTCGAAAATCAGCCGTTTTTGCTCAAACATTAAATGGCTCCAAATGGCATTTAATTAACTTCCCGAGCCCCTGGAAGCATGAAAATCACTTTAAACATGCTAATTTTAGCTCTAACACTGATGATCCACCTACAAATGTGAACTGACGTTCAAAAATAAAACATTTGAAAACGGACCATTTTCCACATTTCTGAAGCATGACGTAATGGGGGGGTGTTATCTCTTTTGTCGAAAATCAGCCATTTTTGCTCGAACATTAAATGCCTCCAAATGGTATTTAATTAACTTCCTGGGGTGAAGAAACCCTTTTTGAGAACTCAGAGTGAGTAAATTGGCCATTTTCATGCACTTTTAACCATTCCATAAATCTTGTGTTTTGGGCCCCTGGAAGCATGAAAATCACTTTAAACATGCTAATTTTAGCTCTAACACTGATGATCCACCTACAAATGTGAACTGACGTTCAAAAATAAAACATTTGAAAACGGACCATTTTCCACATTTCTGAAGCATGACGTAATGGGGGGGTGTTATCTCTTTTGTGGAAAATCAGCCTTTTTTGCTCGAACATTAAATGCCTCCAAATGGTATTTATTTCACTTCCCAAGCCCCTGGAAGCATGAAAATCACTTTAAACATGCTAATTTTAGCTCTAACACTGATGATCCACCTACAAATGTGAACTGACGTTCAAAAATAAAACATTTGAAAACTGACCATTTTCCACATTTCTGAAGCATGACGTAATGGGGGGGTGTTATCTCTTTTGTGGAAAATCAGCCTTTTTTGCTCGAACATTAAATGCCTCCAAATGGTATTTATTTCACTTCCCGAGCCCCTGGAAGCATGAAATTCACTTTAAACATGCTAATTTTAGCTCTAACACTGATGATCCACCTACAAATGTGAACTGACGTTCAAAAATAAAACATTTGAAAACGGACCATTTTCCACATTTCTGAAGCATGACGTAATGGGGGGGTGTTATCTCTTTTGTCGAAAATCAGCCGTTTTTGCTCGAACATTAAATGCCTCCAAATGGTATTTAATTAACTTCCCGGGGTGAAGAAACCCTTTTTGAGAACTCAGAGTGAGTAAATTGGCCATTTTCATGCACTTTTAACCATTCCATAAATCTTGTGTTTTGGGCCCCTGGAAGCATGAAAATCACTTTAAACATGCTAATTTTAGCTCTAACACTGATGATCCACCTACAAATGTGAACTGACGTTCAAAAATAAAACATTTGAAAACGGACCATTTTCCACATTTCTGAAGCATGACGTAATGGGGGGGTGTTATCTCTTTTGTCGAAAATCAGCCGTTTTTGCTCGAACATTAAATGCCTCCAAATGGTATTTAATTAACTTCCCGGGGTGAAGAAACCCTTTTTGAGAACTCAGAGTGAGTAAATTGGCCATTCTCATGCACTTTTAACCATTCCATAAATCTTGTGTTTTGGGCCCCTGGAAGCATGAAAATCACTTTAAACATGCTAATTTTAGCTCTAACACTGATGATCCACCTACAAATGTGAACTGACGTTCAAAAATAAAACATTTGAAAACGGACCATTTTCCACATTTCTGAAGCATGACGTAATGGGGGGGTGTTATCTCTTTTGTCGAAAATCAGCCTTTTTTGCTCGAACATTAAATCCCTCCAAATGGTATTTATTTCACTTCCCGAGCCCCTGGAAGCATGAAAATCACTTTAAACATGCTAATTTTAGCTCTAACACTGATGATCCACCTACAAATGTGAACTGACGTTCAAAAATAAAACATTTGAAAACGGACCATTTTCCACATTTCTGAAGCATGACGTAATGGGGGGGTGTTATCTCTTTTGTCGAAAATCAGCTGTTTTTGCTCGAACATTAAATGCCTCCAAATGGTATTTAATTAACTTCCCGAGCCCCTGGAAGCATGAAAATCACTTTAAACATGCTAATTTTAGCTCTAACACTGATGATCCACCTACAAATGTGAACTGACGTTCAAAAATATAACATTTGAAAACGGACCATTTTCCACATTTCTGAAGCATGACGTAATGGGGGGGTGTTATCTCTTTTGTCGAAAATCAGCCGTTTTTGCTCGAACATTAAATGCCTCCAAATGGTATTTATTTCACTTCCCGAGCCCCTGGAAGCATGAAAATCACTTTAAACATGCTAATTTTAGCTCTAACACTGATGATCCACCTACAAATGTGAACTGACGTTCAAAAATAAAACATTTGAAAACGGACCATTTTCCACATTTCTGAAGCATGACATAATGGGGGGGTGTTATCTCTTTTGTGGAAAATCAGCCTTTTTTGCTCGAACATTAAATGCCTCCAAATGGTATTTATTTCACTTCCCGAGCCCCTGGAAGCATGAAATTCACTTTAAACATGCTAATTTTAGCTCTAACACTGATGATCCACCTACAAATGTGAACTGACGTTCAAAAATAAAACATTTGAAAACGGACCATTTTCCACATTTCTGAAGCATGACGTAATGGGGGGGTGTTATCTCTTTTGTCGAAAATCAGCCGTTTTTGCTCGAACATTAAATGCCTCCAAATGGTATTTAATTAACTTCCCGGGGTAAAGAAACCCTTTTTGAGAACTCAGAGTGAGTAAATTGGCCATTTTCATGCACTTTTAACCATTCCATAAATCTTGTGTTTTGGGCCCCTGGAAGCATGAAAATCACTTTAAACATGCTAATTTTAGCTCTAACACTGATGATCCACCTACAAATGTGAACTGACGTTCAAAAATAAAACATTTGAAAACGTACCATTTTCCACATTTCTGAAGCATGACGTAATGTGGGGGTGTTATCTCTTTTGTCGAAAATCAGCCGTTTTTGCTCGAACATTAAATGCCTCCAAATGGTATTTAATTAACTTCCCGGGGTGAAGAAACCCTTTTTGAGAACTCAGAGTGAGTAAATTGGCCATTTTCGTGCACTTTTAACCATTCCATAAATCTTGTGTTTTGGGCCCCTGGAAGCATGAAAATCACTTTAAACATGCTAATTTTAGCTCTAACACTGATGATCCACCTACAAATGTGAACTGACGTTCAAAAATAAAACATTTGAAAACGGACCATTTTCCACATTTCTAAAGCATGACGTAATGGGGGGGTGTTATCTCTTTTGTCGAAAATCAGCCGTTTTTGCTCGAACATTAAATGCCTCCAAATGGTATTTATTTCACTTCCCGAGCCCCTGGAAGCATGAAAATCACTTTAAACATGCTAATTTTAGCTCTAACACTGATGATCCACCTACAAATGTGAACTGACGTTCAAAAATGAAACATTTGAAAACGGACCATTTTCCACATTTCTGAAGCATGACGTAATGGGGGGGTGTTATCTCTTTTGTCGAAAATCAGCCGTTTTTGCTCGAACATTAAAATCCTCCAAATGGTATTTAATTAACTTCCCGAGCCCCTGGAAGCATGAAAATCACTTTAAACATGCTAATTTTAGCTCTAACACTGATGATCCACCTACAAATGTGAACTGACGTTCAAAAATAAAACATTTGAAAACGGACCATTTTCCACATTTCTGAAGCATGACGTAATGGGGGGGTGTTATCTCTTTTGTCGAAAATCTGCCGTTTTTGCTCGAACATTAAATGCCTCCAAATGGTATTTAATTAACTTCCCGGGGTGAAGAAACCCTTTTTGAGAACTCAGAGTGAGTAAATTGGCCATTTTCATGCACTTTTAACCATTCCATATATCTTGTGTTTTGGGCCCCTGGAAGCATGAAAATCACTTTAAACATGCTAATTTTAGCTCTAACACTGATGATCCACCTACAAATGTGAATTGACGTTCAAAAATAAAACATTTGAAAACGGACCATTTTCCACATTTCTGAAGCATGACGTAATGGGGGGGTGTTATCTCTTTTGTCGAAAATCAGCCGTTTTTGCTCGAACATTAATTGCCTCCAAATGGTATTTAATAAACTTCCCGGGGTGAAGAAACCCTTTTTGAGAACTCAGAGTGAGTAAATTGGCCATTTTCATGCACTTTTAACCATTCCATAAATCTTGTGTTTTGGGCCCCTGGAAGCATGAAAATCACTTTAACATGCTAATTTTAGCTCTAACACTGATGATCCACCTACAAATGTGAACTGACGTTCAAAAATAAAACATTTGAAAACGGACCATTTTCCACATTTCTGAAGCATGACGTAATGTGGGGGTGTTATCTCTTTTGTCGAAAATCAGCCGTTTTTGCTCGAACATTAAATGCCTCCAAATGGTATTTAATTAACTTCCCGGGGTGAAGAAACCCTTTTTGAGAACTCAGAGTGAGTAAATTGGCCATTTTCATGCACTTTTAACCATTCCATAAATCTTGTGTTTTGGGCCCCTGGAAGCATGAAAATCACTTTAAACATGCTAATTTTAGCTCTAACACTGATGATCCACCTACAAATGTGAACTGACGTTCAAAAATAAAACATTTGAAAACGGACCATTTTCCACATTTCTAAAGCATGACGTAATGGGGGGGTGTTATCTCTTTTGTCGAAAATCAGCCGTTTTTGCTCGAACATTGAATGCCTCCAAATGGTATTTATTTCACTTCCCGAGCCCCTGGAAGCATGAAAATCACTTTAAACATGCTAATTTTAGCTCTAACACTGATGATCCACCTACAAATGTGAACTGACGTTCAAAAATGAAACATTTGAAAACGGACCATTTTCCACATTTCTGAAGCATGACGTAATGGGGGGGTGTTATCTCTTTTGTCGAAAATCAGCCGTTTTTGCTCGAACATTAAAATCCTCCAAATGGTATTTAATTAACTTCCCGAGCCCCTGGAAGCATGAAAATCACTTTAAACATGCAAATTTTAGCTCTAACACTGATGATCCACCTACAAATGTGAACTGACGTTCAAAAATAAAACATTTGAAAACGGACCATTTTCCACATTTCTGAAGCATGACGTAATGGGGGGGTGTTATCTCTTTTGTCGAAAATCTGCCGTTTTTGCTCGAACATTAAATGCCTCCAAATGGTATTTAATTAACTTCCCGGGGTGAAGAAACCCTTTTTGAGAACTCAGAGTGAGTAAATTGGCCATTTTCATGCACTTTTAACCATTCCATAAATCTTGTGTTTTGGGCCCCTGGAAGCATGAAAATCACTTTAAACATGCTAATTTTAGCTCTAACACTGATGATCCACCTACAAATGTGAACTGATGTTCAAAAATAAAACATTTGAAAACGGACCATTTTCCACATTTCTGAAGCATGACGTAATTGGGGGGTGTTATCTCTTTTGTGGAAAATCAGCCTTTTTTGCTCGAACATTAAATGCCTCCAAATGGTATTTATTTCACTTCCCGAGCCCCTGGAAGCATGAAAATCACTTTAAACATGCTAATTTTAGCTCTAACACTGATGATCCACCTACAAATGTGAACTGACGTTCAAAAATAAAACATTTGAAAACGGACCATTTTCCACATTTCTGAAGCATGACGTAATGGGGGGGTGTTATCTCTTTTGTCGAAAATCAGCCGTTTTTGCTCGAACATTAAATGTCTCCAAATGGTATTTAATTAACTTCTCGGGGGGAAGAAACCCTTTTTGAGAACTCAGAGTGAGTAAATTGGCCATTTTCATGCACTTTTAACCATTCCATAAATCTTGTGTTTTGGGCCCCTGGAAGCATGAAAATCACTTTAAACATGCTAATTTTAGCTCTAACACTGATGATCCACCTACAAATGTGAACTGACGTTCAAAAATAAAACATTTGAAAACGGACCATTTTCCACATTTCTGAAGCATGACGTAATGGGGGGGTGTTATCTCTTTTGTCGAAAATCAGCCGTTTTTGCTCGAACATTAAATGCCTCCAAATGGTATTTAATTAACTTCCCGGGGTGAAGAAACCCTTTTTGAGAACTCAGAGTGAGTAAATTGGCCATTTTCATGCACTTTTAACCATTCCATAAATTTTGTGTTTTGGGCCCCTGGAAGCATGAAAATCACTTTAAACATGCTAATTTTAGCTCTAAGACTGATGATCCACCTACAAATGTGAACTGACGTTCAAAAATAAAACATTTGAAAACGGACCATTTTCCACATTTCTGAAGCATGACGTAATGGGGGGGTGTTATCTCTTTTGTCGAAAATCAGCCGTTTTTGCTCGAACATTAAATGCCTCCAAATGGTATTTAATTAACTTCCCGAGCCCCTGGAAGCATGAAAATCACTTTAACATGCTAATTTTAGCTCTAACACTGATGATCCACCTACAAATGTGAACTGACGTTCAAAAATAAAACATTTGAAAACGGACCATTTTCCACATTTCTGAAGCATGACGTAATGTGGGGGTGTTATCTCTTTTGTCGAAAATCAGCCGTTTTTGCTCGAACATTAAATGCCTCCAAATGGTATTTAATTAACTTCCCGGGGTGAAGAAACCCTTTTTGAGAACTCAGAGTGAGTAAATTGGCCATTTTCATGCACTTTTAACCATTCCATAAATCTTGTGTTTTGGGCCCCTGGAAGCATGAAAATCACTTTAAACATGCTAATTTTAGCTCTAACACTGATGATCCACCTACAAATGTGAACTGACGTTCAAAAATAAAACATTTGAAAACGGACCATTTTCCACATTTCTAAAGCATGACATAATGGGGGGGTGTTATCTCTTTTGTCGAAAATCAGCCGTTTTTGCTCGAACATTGAATGCCTCCAAATGGTATTTATTTCACTTCCCGAGCCCCTGGAAGCATGAAAATCACTTTAAACATGCTAATTTTAGCTCTAACACTGATGATCCACCTACAAATGTGAACTGACGTTCAAAAATGAAACATTTGAAAACGGACCATTTTCCACATTTCTGAAGCATGACGTAATGGGGGGGTGTTATCTCTTTTGTCGAAAATCAGCCGTTTTTGCTCGAACATTAAAATCCTCCAAATGGTATTTAATTAACTTCCCGAGCCCCTGGAAGCATGAAAATCACTTTAAACATGCAAATTTTAGCTCTAACACTGATGATCCACCTACAAATGTGAACTGACGTTCAAAAATAAAACATTTGAAAACGGACCATTTTCCACATTTCTGAAGCATGACGTAATGGGGGGGTGTTATCTCTTTTGTCGAAAATCTGCCGTTTTTGCTCGAACATTAAATGCCTCCAAATGGTATTTAATTAACTTCCCGGGGTGAAGAAACCCTTTTTGAGAACTCAGAGTGAGTAAATTGGCCATTTTCATGCACTTTTAACCATTCCATAAATCTTGTGTTTTGGGCCCCTGGAAGCATGAAAATCACTTTAAACATGCTAATTTTAGCTCTAACACTGATGATCCACCTACAAATGTGAACTGATGTTCAAAAATAAAACATTTGAAAACGGACCATTTTCCACATTTCTGAAGCATGACGTAATTGGGGGGTGTTATCTCTTTTGTGGAAAATCAGCCTTTTTTGCTCGAACATTAAATGCCTCCAAATGGTATTTATTTCACTTCCCGAGCCCCTGGAAGCATGAAAATCACTTTAAACATGCTAATTTTAGCTCTAACACTGATGATCCACCTACAAATGTGAACTGACGTTCAAAAATAAAACATTTGAAAACGGACCATTTTCCACATTTCTGAAGCATGACGTAATGGGGGGGTGTTATCTCTTTTGTCGAAAATCAGCCGTTTTTGCTCGAACATTAAATGTCTCCAAATGGTATTTAATTAACTTCTCGGGGGGAAGAAACCCTTTTTGAGAACTCAGAGTGAGTAAATTGGCCATTTTCATGCACTTTTAACCATTCCATAAATCTTGTGTTTTGGGCCCCTGGAAGCATGAAAATCACTTTAAACATGCTAATTTTAGCTCTAACACTGATGATCCACCTACAAATGTGAACTGACGTTCAAAAATAAAACATTTGAAAACGGACCATTTTCCACATTTCTGAAGCATGACGTAATGGGGGGGTGTTATCTCTTTTGTCGAAAATCAGCCGTTTTTGCTCGAACATTAAATGCCTCCAAATGGTATTTAATTAACTTCCCGGGGTGAAGAAACCCTTTTTGAGAACTCAGAGTGAGTAAATTGGCCATTTTCATGCACTTTTAACCATTCCATAAATCTTGTGTTTTGGGCCCCTGGAAGCATGAAAATCACTTTAAACATGCTAATTTTAGCTCTAACACTGATGATCCACCTACAAATGTGAACTGACGTTCAAAAATAAAACATTTGAAAACGGACCATTTTCCACATTTCTGAAGCATGACGTAATGGGGGGGTGTTATCTCTTTTGTCGAAAATCAGCCGTTTTTGCTCGAACATTAAATGCCTCCAAATGGTATTTAATTAACTTCCCGGGGTGAAGAAACCCTTTTTGAGAACTCAGAGTGAGTAAATTGGCCATTTTCATGCACTTTTAACCATTCCATAAATTTTGTGTTTTGGGCCCCTGGAAGCATGAAAATCACTTTAAACATGCTAATTTTAGCTCTAAGACTGATGATCCACCTACAAATGTGAACTGACGTTCAAAAATAAAACATTTGAAAACGGACCATTTTCCACATTTCTGAAGCATGACGTAATGGGGGGGTGTTATCTCTTTTGTCGAAAATCAGCCGTTTTTGCTCGAACATTAAATGCCTCCAAATGGTATTTAATTAACTTCCCGAGCCCCTGGAAGCATGAAAATCACTTTAAACATGCTAATTTTAGCTCTAACACTGATGATCCACCTACAAATGTGAACTGACATTCAAAAATAAAACATTTGAAAACGGACCATTTTCCACATTTCTGAAGCATGACGTAATGGGGGGGGTGTTATCTCTTTTGTCGAAAATCAGCAGTTTTTGCTCGAACATTAAATGCCTCCAAATGGTATTTAATTAACTTCCCGGGGTGAAGAAACCCTTTTTGAGAACTCAGAGTGAGTAAATTGGCCATTTTCATGCACTTTTAACCATTCCATAAATCTTGTGTTTTGGGCCCCTGGAAGCATGAAAATCACTTTAAACATGCTAATTTTAGCTCTAACACTGATGATCCACCTACAAATGTGAACTGACGTTCAAAAATAAAACATTTGAAAACGGACCATTTTCCACATTTCTGAAGCATGACGTAATGGGGGGGTGTTATCTCTTTTGTCGAAAATCAGCCGTTTTTGCTCGAACATTAAATGCCTCCAAATGGTATTTAATTAACTTCCCGGGGTGAAGAAACCCTTTTTGAGAACTCAGAGTGAGTAAATTGGCCATTTTCATGCACTTTTAACCCTTCCATAAATCTTGTGTTTTGGGCCCCTGGAAGCATGAAAATCACTTTAAACATGCTAATTTTAGCTCTAACACTGATGATCCACCTACAAATGTGAACTGACGTTCAAAAATAAAACATTTGAAAACGGACCATTTTCCACATTTCTGAAGCATGACGTAATGGGGGGGTGTTATCTCTTTTGTCGAAAATCAGCCTTTTTTGCTCGAACATTAAATGCCTCCAAATGGTATTTATTTCACTTCCCGAGCCCCTGGAAGCATGAAAATCACTTTAAACATGCTAATTTTAGCTCTAACACTGATGATCCACCTACAAATGTGAACTGACGTTCAAAAATAAAACATTTGAAAACGGACCATTTTCCACATTTCTGAAGCATGACGTAATGGGGGGGTGTTATCTCTTTTGTCGAAAATCAGCCGTTTTTGCTCGAACATTAAATGCCTCCAAATGGTATTTAATTAAATTCCCGAGCCCCTGGAAGCATGAAAATCACTTTAAACATGCTAATTTTAGCTCTAACACTGATGATCCACCTACAAATGTGAACTGACGTTCAAAAATAAAACATTTGAAAACGGACCATTTTCCACATTTCTGAAGCATGACGTAATGGGGGGGTGTTATCTCTTTTGTCGAAAATCAGCCGTTTTTGCTTGAACATTAAATGCCTCCAAATGGTATTTAATTAACTTCCCGGGGTGAAGAAACCCTTTTTGAGAACTCAGAGTGAGTAAATTGGCCATTTTCATGCACTTTTAACCATTCCATAAATCTTGTGTTTTGGGCCCCTGGAAGCATGAAAATCACTTTAAACATGCTAATTTTAGCTCTAACACTGATGATCCACCTACAAATGTGAACTGACGTTCAAAAATAAAACATTTGAAAACGGACCATTTTCCACATTTCTGAAGCATGACGTAATGGGGGGTGTTATCTCTTTTGTCGAAAATCAGCCTTTTTTTGCTCGAACATTAAATGCCTCCAAATGGTATTTATTTCACTTCCCGAGCCCCTGGAAGCATGAAAATCACTTTAAACATGCTAATTTTAGCTCTAACACTGATGATCCACCTACAAATGTGAACTGACGTTCAAAAATAAAACATTTGAAAACGGACCATTTTCCACATTTCTGAAGCATGACGTAATGGGGGGGTGTTATCTCTTTTGTCGAAAATCAGCCGTTTTTGCTCGAACATTAAATGCCTCCAAATGGTATTTATTTCACTTCCCGAGCCCCTGGAAGCATGAAAATCACTTTAAACATGCTAATTTTAGCTCTAACACTGATGATCCACCTACAAATGTGAACTGACGTTCAAAAATAAAACATTTGAAAACGGACCATTTTCCACATTTCTGAAGCATGACGTAATGGGGGGGTGTTATCTCTTTTGTCGAAAATCAGCCGTTTTTGCTCGAACATTAAATGCCTCCAAATGGTATTTAATTAACTTCCCGGGGTGAAGAAACCCTTTTTGAGAACTCAGAGTGAGTAAATTGGCCATTTTCATGCACTTTTAACCATTCCATAAATCTTGTGTTTTGGGCCCCTGGAAGCATGAAAATCACTTTAAACATGCTAATTTTAGCTCTAACACTGATGATCCACCTACAAATGTGAACTGACGTTCAAAAATAAAACATTTGAAAACGTACCATTTTCCACATTTCTGAAGCATGACGTAATGTGGGGGTGTTATCTCTTTTGTCGAAAATCAGCCGTTTTTGCTTGAACATTAAATGCCTCCAAATGGTATTTAATTAACTTCCCGGGGTAAAGAAACCCTTTTTGAGAACTCAGAGTGAGTAAATTGGCCATTTTCATGCACTTTTAACCATTCCATAAATCTTGTTTTTTGGGCCCCTGGAAGCATGAAAATCACTTTAAACATGTTAATTTTAGCTCTAACACTGATGATCCACCTACAAATGTGAACTGACGTTCAAAAATAAAACATTTGAAAACGGACCATTTTCCACATTTCTAAAGCATGACGTAATGGGGGGGTGTTATCTCTTTTGTCGAAAATCAGCCGTTTTTGCTCGAACATTAAATGCCTCCAAATGGTATTTATTTTACTTCCCGAGCCCCTGGAAGCATGAAAATCACTTTAAACATGCTAATTTTAGCTCTAACACTGATGATCCACCTACAAATGTGAACTGACGTTCAAAAATGAAACATTTGAAAACGGACCATTTTCCACATTTCTGAAGCATGACGTAATGGGGGGGGTGTTATCTCTTTTGTCGAAAATCAGCCGTTTTTGCTCGAACATTAAAATCCTCCAAATGGTATTTAATTAACTTCCCGAGCCCCTGGAAGCATGAAAATCACTTTAAACATGCTAATTTTAGCTCTAACACTGATGATCCACCTACAAATGTGAACTGACGTTCAAAAATAAAACATTTGAAAACAGACCATTTTCCACATTTCTGAAGCATGACGTAATGGGGGGGTGTTATCTCTTTTGTCGAAAATCAGCCGTTTTTGCTCGAACATTAAATGCCTCCAAATGGTATTTAATTAACTTCCCGGGGTGAAGAAACCCTTTTTGAGAACTCAGAGTGAGTAAATTGGCCATTTTCATGCACTTTTAACCATTCCATAAATCTTGTGTTTTGGGCCCCTGGAAGCATGAAAATCACTTTAAACATGCTAATTTTAGCTCTAACACTGATGATCCACCTACAAATGTGAACTAACGTTCAAAAATAAAACATTTGAAAACGGACCATTTTCCACATTTCTGAAGCATGACGTAATGGGGGGTGTTATCTCTTTTGTTGAAAATCAGCCGTTTTTGCTCGAACATTAAATGCCTCCAAATGGTATTTAATTAACTTCCCGGGGTGAAGAAACCCTTTTTGAGAACTCAGAGTGAGTAAATTGGCCATTTTCATGCACTTTTAACCATTCCATAAATCTTGTGTTTTGGGCCCCTGGAAGCATGAAAATCACTTTAAACATGCTAATTTTAGCTCTAACACTGATGATCCACCTACAAATGTGAACTGACGTTCAAAAATAAAACATTTGAAAATGGACCATTTTCCACATTTCTGAAGCATGACGTAATGTGGGGGTGTTATCTCTTTTGTCGAAAATCAGCCGTTTTTGCTCGAACATTAAATGCCTCCAAATGGTATTTAATTAACTTCCCGGGGTGAAGAAACCCTTTTTGAGAACTCAGAGTGAGTAAATTGGCCATTTTCATGCACTTTTAACCATTCCATAAATCTTGTGTTTTGGGCCCCTGGAAGCATGAAAATCACTTTAAACATGCTAATTTTAGCTCTAACACTGATGATCCACCTACAAATGTGAACTGACGTTCAAAAATAAAACATTTGAAAACGGACCATTTTCCACATTTCTAAAGCATGACGTAATGGGGGGGTGTTATCTCTTTTGTCGAAAATCAGCCGTTTTTGCTCGAACATTAAATGCCTCCAAATGGTATTTATTTCACTTCCCGAGCCCCTGGAAGCATGAAAATCACTTTAAACATGCTAATTTTAGCTCTAACACTGATGATCCACCTACAAATGTGAACTGACGTTCAAAAATGAAACATTTGAAAACGGACCATTTTCCACATTTCTGAAGCATGACGTAATGGGGGGGTGTTATCTCTTTTGTCGAAAATCAGCCGTTTTTGCTCGAACATTAAAATCCTCCAAATGGTATTTAATTAACTTCCCGAGCCCCTGGAAGCATGAAAATCACTTTAAACATGCTAATTTTAGCTCTAACACTGATGATCCACCTACAAATGTGAACTGACGTTCAAAAATAAAACATTTGAAAACAGACCATTTTCCACATTTCTGAAGCATGACGTAATGGGGGGGTGTTATCTCTTTTGTCGAAAATCAGCCGTTTTTGCTCGAACATTAAATGCCTCCAAATGGTATTTAATTAACTTCCCGGGGTGAAGAAACCCTTTTTGAGAACTCAGAGTGAGTAAATTGGCCATTTTCATGCACTTTTAACCATTCCATAAATCTTGTGTTTTGGGCCCCTGGAAGCATGAAAATCACTTTAAACATGCTAATTTTAGCTCTAACACTGATGATCCACCTACAAATGTGAACTAACGTTCAAAAATAAAACATTTGAAAACGGACCATTTTCCACATTTCTGAAGCATGACGTAATGGGGGGGTGTTATCTCTTTTGTTGAAAATCAGCCGTTTTTGCTCGAACATTAAATGCCTCCAAATGGTATTTAATTAACTTCCCGGGGTGAAGAAACCCTTTTTGAGAACTCAGAGTGAGTAAATTGGCCATTTTCATGCACTTTTAACCATTCCATAAATCTTGTGTTTTGGGCCCCTGGAAGCATGAAAATCACTTTAAACATGCTAATTTTAGCTCTAACACTGATGATCCACCTACAAATGTGAACTGACGTTCAAAAATAAAACATTTGAAAACGGACCATTTTCCACATTTCTGAAGCATGACGTAATGTGGGGGTGTTATCTCTTTTGTCGAAAATCAGCCGTTTTTGCTCGAACATTAAATGCCTCCAAATGGTATTTAATTAACTTCCCGGGGTGAAGAAACCCTTTTTGAGAACTCAGAGTGAGTAAATTGGCCATTTTCATGCACTTTTAACCATTCCATAAATCTTGTGTTTTGGGCCCCTGGAAGCATGAAAATCACTTTAAACATGCTAATTTTAGCTCTAACACTGATGATCCACCTACAAATGTGAACTGACGTTCAAAAATAAAACATTTGAAAACGGACCATTTTCCACATTTCTGAAGCATGACGTAATGGGGGAGTGTTATCTCTTTTGTGGAAAATCAGCCTTTTTTGCTCGAACATTAAATGCCTCCAAATGGTATTTATTTCACTTCCCGAGCCCCTGGAAGCATGAAAATCACTTTAAACATGCTAATTTTAGCTCTAACACTGATGATCCACCTACAAATGTGAACTGACGTTCAAAAATAAAACATTTGAAAACGGACCATTTTCCACATTTCTGAAGCATGACGTAATGGGGGGGTGTTATCTCTTTTGTCGAAAATCAGCCGTTTTTGCTCGAACATTAAATGCCTCCAAATGGTATTTAATTAACTTCCCGGGGTGAAGAAACCCTTTTTGAGAACTCAGAGTGAGTAAATTGGCCATTTTCATGCACTTTTAACCATTCCGTAAATCTTGTGTTTTGGGCCCCTGGAAGCATGAAAATCACTTTAAACATGCTAATTTTAGCTCTAACACTGATGATCCACCTACAAATGTGAACTGACGTTCAAAAATAAAACATTTGAAAACGGACCATTTTCCACATTTCTGAAGCATGACGTAATGGGGGGGGTGTTATCTCTTTTGTCGAAAATCAGCCGTTTTTGCTCGAACATTAAATGCCTCCAAATGGTATTTAATTAACTTCCCGGGGTGAAGAAACCCTTTTTGAGAACTCAGAGTGAGTAAATTGGCCATTTTCATGCACTTTTAACCATTCCATAAATCTTGTGTTTTGGGCCCCTGGAAGCATGAAAATCACTTTAAACATGCTAATTTTAGCTCTAACACTGATGATCCACCTACAAATGTGAACTGACGTTCAAAAATAAAACATTTGAAAACGGACCATTTTCCACATTTCTGAAGCATGACGTAATGGGGGGTGTTATCTCTTTTGTCGAAAATCAGCCTTTTTTTGCTCGAACATTAAATGCCTCCAAATGGTATTTATTTCACTTCCCGAGCCCCTGGAAGCATGAAAATCACTTTAAACATGCTAATTTTAGCTCTAACACTGATGATCCACCTACAAATGTGAACTGACGTTCAAAAATAAAACATTTGAAAACGGACCATTTTCCACATTTCTGAAGCATGACGTAATGGGGGGGTGTTATCTCTTTTGTCGAAAATCAGCCGTTTTTGCTCGAACATTAAATGCCTCCAAATGGTATTTAATTAACTTCCCGGGGTGAAGAAACCCTTTTTGAGAACTCAGAGTGAGTAAATTGGCCATTTTCATGCACTTTTAACCATTCCATAAATCTTGTGTTTTGGGCCCCTGGAAGCATGAAAATCACTTTAAACATGCTAATTTTAGCTCTAACACTGATGATCCACCTACAAATGTGAACTGACGTTCAAAAATAAAACATTTGAAAACGTACCATTTTCCACATTTCTGAAGCATGACGTAATGTGGGGGTGTTATCTCTTTTGTCGAAAATCAGCCGTTTTTGCTTGAACATTAAATGCCTCCAAATGGTATTTAATTAACTTCCCGGGGTAAAGAAACCCTTTTTGAGAACTCAGAGTGAGTAAATTGGCCATTTTCATGCACTTTTAACCATTCCATAAATCTTGTTTTTTGGGCCCCTGGAAGCATGAAAATCACTTTAAACATGTTAATTTTAGCTCTAACACTGATGATCCACCTACAAATGTGAACTGACGTTCAAAAATAAAACATTTGAAAACGGACCATTTTCCACATTTCTAAAGCATGACGTAATGGGGGGGTGTTATCTCTTTTGTCGAAAATCAGCCGTTTTTGCTCGAACATTAAATGCCTCCAAATGGTATTTATTTTACTTCCCGAGCCCCTGGAAGCATGAAAATCACTTTAAACATGCTAATTTTAGCTCTAACACTGATGATCCACCTACAAATGTGAACTGACGTTCAAAAATGAAACATTTGAAAACGGACCATTTTCCACATTTCTGAAGCATGACGTAATGGGGGGGGTGTTATCTCTTTTGTCGAAAATCAGCCGTTTTTGCTCGAACATTAAAATCCTCCAAATGGTATTTAATTAACTTCCCGAGCCCCTGGAAGCATGAAAATCACTTTAAACATGCTAATTTTAGCTCTAACACTGATGATCCACCTACAAATGTGAACTGACGTTCAAAAATAAAACATTTGAAAACAGACCATTTTCCACATTTCTGAAGCATGACGTAATGGGGGGGTGTTATCTCTTTTGTCGAAAATCAGCCGTTTTTGCTCGAACATTAAATGCCTCCAAATGGTATTTAATTAACTTCCCGGGGTGAAGAAACCCTTTTTGAGAACTCAGAGTGAGTAAATTGGCCATTTTCATGCACTTTTAACCATTCCATAAATCTTGTGTTTTGGGCCCCTGGAAGCATGAAAATCACTTTAAACATGCTAATTTTAGCTCTAACACTGATGATCCACCTACAAATGTGAACTAACGTTCAAAAATAAAACATTTGAAAACGGACCATTTTCCACATTTCTGAAGCATGACGTAATGGGGGGTGTTATCTCTTTTGTTGAAAATCAGCCGTTTTTGCTCGAACATTAAATGCCTCCAAATGGTATTTAATTAACTTCCCGGGGTGAAGAAACCCTTTTTGAGAACTCAGAGTGAGTAAATTGGCCATTTTCATGCACTTTTAACCATTCCATAAATCTTGTGTTTTGGGCCCCTGGAAGCATGAAAATCACTTTAAACATGCTAATTTTAGCTCTAACACTGATGATCCACCTACAAATGTGAACTGACGTTCAAAAATAAAACATTTGAAAACGGACCATTTTCCACATTTCTGAAGCATGACGTAATGTGGGGGTGTTATCTCTTTTGTCGAAAATCAGCCGTTTTTGCTCGAACATTAAATGCCTCCAAATGGTATTTAATTAACTTCCCGGGGTGAAGAAACCCTTTTTGAGAACTCAGAGTGAGTAAATTGGCCATTTTCATGCACTTTTAACCATTCCATAAATCTTGTGTTTTGGGCCCCTGGAAGCATGAAAATCACTTTAAACATGCTAATTTTAGCTCTAACACTGATGATCCACCTACAAATGTGAACTGACGTTCAAAAATAAAACATTTGAAAACGGACCATTTTCCACATTTCTAAAGCATGACGTAATGGGGGGGTGTTATCTCTTTTGTCGAAAATCAGCCGTTTTTGCTCGAACATTAAATGCCTCCAAATGGTATTTATTTCACTTCCCGAGCCCCTGGAAGCATGAAAATCACTTTAAACATGCTAATTTTAGCTCTAACACTGATGATCCACCTACAAATGTGAACTGACGTTCAAAAATGAAACATTTGAAAACGGACCATTTTCCACATTTCTGAAGCATGACGTAATGGGGGGGTGTTATCTCTTTTGTCGAAAATCAGCCGTTTTTGCTCGAACATTAAAATCCTCCAAATGGTATTTAATTAACTTCCCGAGCCCCTGGAAGCATGAAAATCACTTTAAACATGCTAATTTTAGCTCTAACACTGATGATCCACCTACAAATGTGAACTGACGTTCAAAAATAAAACATTTGAAAACAGACCATTTTCCACATTTCTGAAGCATGACGTAATGGGGGGGTGTTATCTCTTTTGTCGAAAATCAGCCGTTTTTGCTCGAACATTAAATGCCTCCAAATGGTATTTAATTAACTTCCCGGGGTGAAGAAACCCTTTTTGAGAACTCAGAGTGAGTAAATTGGCCATTTTCATGCACTTTTAACCATTCCATAAATCTTGTGTTTTGGGCCCCTGGAAGCATGAAAATCACTTTAAACATGCTAATTTTAGCTCTAACACTGATGATCCACCTACAAATGTGAACTAACGTTCAAAAATAAAACATTTGAAAACGGACCATTTTCCACATTTCTGAAGCATGACGTAATGGGGGGGTGTTATCTCTTTTGTTGAAAATCAGCCGTTTTTGCTCGAACATTAAATGCCTCCAAATGGTATTTAATTAACTTCCCGGGGTGAAGAAACCCTTTTTGAGAACTCAGAGTGAGTAAATTGGCCATTTTCATGCACTTTTAACCATTCCATAAATCTTGTGTTTTGGGCCCCTGGAAGCATGAAAATCACTTTAAACATGCTAATTTTAGCTCTAACACTGATGATCCACCTACAAATGTGAACTGACGTTCAAAAATAAAACATTTGAAAACGGACCATTTTCCACATTTCTGAAGCATGACGTAATGTGGGGGTGTTATCTCTTTTGTCGAAAATCAGCCGTTTTTGCTCGAACATTAAATGCCTCCAAATGGTATTTAATTAACTTCCCGGGGTGAAGAAACCCTTTTTGAGAACTCAGAGTGAGTAAATTGGCCATTTTCATGCACTTTTAACCATTCCATAAATCTTGTGTTTTGGGCCCCTGGAAGCATGAAAATCACTTTAAACATGCTAATTTTAGCTCTAACACTGATGATCCACCTACAAATGTGAACTGACGTTCAAAAATAAAACATTTGAAAACGGACCATTTTCCACATTTCTGAAGCATGACGTAATGGGGGAGTGTTATCTCTTTTGTGGAAAATCAGCCTTTTTTGCTCGAACATTAAATGCCTCCAAATGGTATTTATTTCACTTCCCGAGCCCCTGGAAGCATGAAAATCACTTTAAACATGCTAATTTTAGCTCTAACACTGATGATCCACCTACAAATGTGAACTGACGTTCAAAAATAAAACATTTGAAAACGGACCATTTTCCACATTTCTGAAGCATGACGTAATGGGGGGGTGTTATCTCTTTTGTCGAAAATCAGCCGTTTTTGCTCGAACATTAAATGCCTCCAAATGGTATTTAATTAACTTCCCGGGGTGAAGAAACCCTTTTTGAGAACTCAGAGTGAGTAAATTGGCCATTTTCATGCACTTTTAACCATTCCGTAAATCTTGTGTTTTGGGCCCCTGGAAGCATGAAAATCACTTTAAACATGCTAATTTTAGCTCTAACACTGATGATCCACCTACAAATGTGAACTGACGTTCAAAAATAAAACATTTGAAAACGGACCATTTTCCACATTTCTGAAGCATGACGTAATGGGGGGGGTGTTATCTCTTTTGTCGAAAATCAGCCGTTTTTGCTCGAACATTAAATGCCTCCAAATGGTATTTAATTAACTTCCCGGGGTGAAGAAACCCTTTTTGAGAACTCAGAGTGAGTAAATTGGCCATTTTCATGCACTTTTAACCATTCCATAAATCTTGTGTTTTGGGCCCCTGGAAGCATGAAAATCACTTTAAACATGCTAATTTTAGCTCTAACACTGATGATCCACCTACAAATGTGAACTGACGTTCAAAAATAAAACATTTGAAAACTGACCATTTTCCACATTTCTGAAGCATGACGTAATGGGGGGGTGTTATCTCTTTTGTCGAAAATCAGCCGTTTTTGCTCGAACATTAAATGCCTCCAAATGGTATTTAATTAACTTCCCGAGCCCCTGGAAGCATGAAAATCACTTTAAACATGCTAATTTTAGCTCTAACACTGATGATCCACCTACAAATGTGAACTGACGTTCAAAAATAAAACATTTGAAAACGGACCATTTTCCACATTTCTGAAGCATGACGTAATGGGGGGGTGTTATCTCTTTTGTCGAAAATCAGCAGTTTTTGCTCGAACATTAAATGCCTCCAAATGGTATTTAATTAACTTCCCGGGGTGAAGAAACCCTTTTTGAGAACTCAGAGTGAGTAAATTGGCCATTTTCATGCACTTTTAACCATTCCATAAATCTTGTGTTTTGGGCCCCTGGAAGCATGAAAATCACTTTAAACATGCTAATTTTAGCTCTAACACTGATGATCCACCTACAAATGTGAACTGACGTTCAAAAATAAAACATTTGAAAACGGACCATTTTCCACATTTCTGAAGCATGACGTAATGGGGGGGTGTTATCTCTTTTGTCGAAAATCAGCCGTTTTTGCTCGAACATTAAATGCCTCCAAATGGTATTTAATTAACTTCCCGGGGTGAAGAAACCCTTTTTGAGAACTCAGAGTGAGTAAATTGGCCATTTTCATGCACTTTTAACCATTCCATAAATCTTGTGTTTTGGGCCCCTGGAAGCATGAAAATCACTTTAAACATGCTAATTTTAGCTCTAACACTGATGATCCACCTACAAATGTGAACTGACGTTCAAAAATAAAACATTTGAAAACGGACCATTTTCCACATTTCTGAAGCATGACGTAATGGGGGGGTGTTATCTCTTTTGTCGAAAATCAGCCTTTTTTGCTCGAACATTAAATGCCTCCAAATGGTATTTATTTCACTTCCCGAGCCCCTGGAAGCATGAAAATCACTTTAAACATACTAATTTTAGCTCTAACACTGATGATCCACCTACAAATGTGAACTGACGTTCAAAAATAAAACATTTGAAAACGGACCATTTTCCACATTTCTGAAGCATGACGTAATGGGGGGGTGTTATCTCTTTTGTCGAAAATCAGCCGTTTTTGCTCGAACATTAAATGCCTCCAAATGGTATTTAATTAACTTCCCGAGCCCCTGGAAGCATGAAAATCACTTTAAACATGCTAATTTTAGCTCTAACACTGATGATCCACCTACAAATGTGAACTGACGTTCAAAAATAAAACATTTGAAAACGGACCATTTTCCACATTTCTGAAGCATGACGTAATGGGGGGGTGTTATCTCTTTTGTCGAAAATCAGCCGTTTTTGCTTGAACATTAAATGCCTCCAAATGGTATTTAATTAACTTCCCGGGGTGAAGAAACCCTTTTTGAGAACTCAGAGTGAGTAAATTGGCCATTTTCATGCACTTTTAACCATTCCATAAATCTTGTGTTTTGGGCCCCTGGAAGCATGAAAATCACTTTAAACATGCTAATTTTAGCTCTAACACTGATGATCCACCTACAAATGTGAACTGACGTTCAAAAATAAAACATTTGAAAACGGACCATTTTCCACATTTCTGAAGCATGACGTAATGGGGGGGTGTTATCTCTTTTGTCGAAAATCAGCCTTTTTTGCTCGAACATTAAATGCCTCCAAATGGTATTTATTTCACTTCCCGAGCCCCTGGAATCATGAAAATCACTTTAAACATGCTAATTTTAGCTCTAACACTGATGATCCACCTACAAATGTGAACTGACGTTCAAAAATAAAACATTTGAAAACGGACCATTTTCCACATTTCTGAAGCATGACGTAATGGGGGGGTGTTATCTCTTTTGTCGAAAATCAGCCGTTTTTGCTCGAACATTAAATGCCTCCAAATGGTATTTATTTCACTTCCCGAGCCCCTGGAAGCATGAAAATCACTTTAAACATGCTAATTTTAGCTCTAACACTGATGATCCACCTACAAATGTGAACTGACGTTCAAAAATAAAACATTTGAAAACGGACCATTTTCCACATTTCTGAAGCATGACGTAATGGGGGGGTGTTATCTCTTTTGTCGAAAATCAGCCGTTTTTGCTCGAACATTAAATGCCTCCAAATGGTATTTAATTAACTTCCCGGGGTGAAGAAACCCTTTTTGAGAACTCAGAGTGAGTAAATTGGCCATTTTCATGCACTTTTAACCATTCCATAAATCTTGTGTTTTGGGCCCCTGGAAGCATGAAAATCACTTTAAACATGCTAATTTTAGCTCTAACACTGATGATCCACCTACAAATGTGAACTGACGTTCAAAAATAAAACATTTGAAAACGTACCATTTTCCACATTTCTGAAGCATGACGTAATGTGGGGGTGTTATCTCTTTTGTCGAAAATCAGCCGTTTTTGCTTGAACATTAAATGCCTCCAAATGGTATTTAATTAACTTCCCGGGGTGAAGAAACCCTTTTTGAGAACTCAGAGTGAGTAAATTGGCCATTTTCATGCACTTTTAACCATTCCATAAATCTTGTGTTTTGGGCCCCTGGAAGCATGAAAATCACTTTAAACATGTTAATTTTAGCTCTAACACTGATGATCCACCTACAAATGTGAACTGACGTTCAAAAATAAAACATTTGAAAACGGACCATTTTCCACATTTCTAAAGCATGACGTAATGGGGGGGTGTTATCTCTTTTGTCGAAAATCAGCCGTTTTTGCTCGAACATTAAATGCCTCCAAATGGTATTTATTTCACTTCCCGAACCCCTGGAAGCATGAAAATCACTTTAAACATGCTAATTTTAGCTCTAACACTGATGATCCACCTACAAATGTGAACTGACGTTCAAAAATGAAACATTTGAAAACGGACCATTTTCCACATTTCTGAAGCATGACGTAATGGGGGGGTGTTATCTCTTTTGTCGAAAATCAGCCGTTTTTGCTCGAACATTAAAATCCTCCAAATGGTATTTAATTAACTTCCCGAGCCCCTGGAAGCATGAAAATCACTTTAAACATGCTAATTTTAGCTCTAACACTGATGATCCACCTACAAATGTGAACTGACGTTCAAAAATAAAACATTTGAAAACAGACCATTTTCCACATTTCTGAAGCATGACGTAATGGGGGGGTGTTATCTCTTTTGTCGAAAATCAGCCGTTTTTGCTCGAACATTAAATGCCTCCAAATGGTATTTAATTAACTTCCCGGGGTGAAGAAACCCTTTTTGAGAACTCAGAGTGAGTAAATTGGCCATTTTCATGCACTTTTAACCATTCCATAAATCTTGTGTTTTGGGCCCCTGGAAGCATGAAAATCACTTTAAACATGCTAATTTTAGCTCTAACACTGATGATCCACCTACAAATGTGAACTAACGTTCAAAAATAAAACATTTGAAAACGGACCATTTTCCACATTTCTGAAGCATGACGTAATGGGGGGGTGTTATCTCTTTTGTCGAAAATCAGCCGTTTTTGCTCGAACATTAAATGCCTCCAAATGGTATTTAATTAACTTCCCGGGGTGAAGAAACCCTTTTTGAGAACTCAGAGTGAGTAAATTGGCCATTTTCATGCACTTTTAACCATTCCATAAATCTTGTGTTTTGGGCCCCTGGAAGCATGAAAATCACTTTAAACATGCTAATTTTAGCTCTAACACTGATGATCCACCTACAAATGTGAACTGACGTTCAAAAATAAAACATTTGAAAACGGACCATTTTCCACATTTCTGAAGCATGACGTAATGTGGGGGTGTTATCTCTTTTGTCGAAAATCAGCCGTTTTTGCTCGAACATTAAATGCCTCCAAATGGTATTTAATTAACTTCCCGGGGTGAAGAAACCCTTTTTGAGAACTCAGAGTGAGTAAATTGGCCATTTTCATGCACTTTTAACCATTCCATAAATCTTGTGTTTTGGGCCCCTGGAAGCATGAAAATCACTTTAAACATGCTAATTTTAGCTCTAACACTGATGATCCACCTACAAATGTGAACTGACGTTCAAAAATAAAACATTTGAAAACGGACCATTTTCCACATTTCTAAAGCATGACGTAATGGGGGGGTGTTATCTCTTTTGTCGAAAATCAGCCGTTTTTGCTCGAACATTAAATGCCTCCAAATGGTATTTATTTCACTTCCCGAGCCCCTGGAAGCATGAAAATCACTTTAAACATGCTAATTTTAGCTCTAACACTGATGATCCACCTACAAATGTGAACTGACGTTCAAAAATGAAGCATTTGAAAACGGACCATTTTCCACATTTCTGAAGCATGACGTAATGGGGGGGTGTTATCTCTTTTGTCGAAAATCAGCCGTTTTTGCTCGAACATTAAAATCCTCCAAATGGTATTTAATTAACTTCCCGAGCCCCTGGAAGCATGAAAATCACTTTAAACATGCTAATTTTAGCTCTAACACTGATGATCCACCTACAAATGTGAACTGACGTTCAAAAATAAAACATTTGAAAACGGACCATTTTCCACATTTCTGAAGCATGACGTAATGGGGGGGTGTTATCTCTTTTGTCGAAAATCAGCCGTTTTTGCTCTAACATTAAATGCCTCCAAATGGTATTTAATTAACTTCCCGGGGTGAAGAAACCCTTTTTGAGAACTCAGAGTGAGTAAATTGGCCATTTTCATGCACTTTTAAACATTCCATAAATCTTGTGTTTTGGGCCCCTGGAAGCATGAAAATCACTTTAAACATGCTAATTTTAGCTCTAACACTGATTATCCACCTACAAATGTGAACTGACGTTCAAAAATAAAACATTTGAAAACGGACCATTTTCCACATTTCTGAAGCATGACGTAATGGGGGGGTGTTATCTCTTTTGTCGAAAATCAGCCGTTTTTGCTCGAACATTAAATGCCTCCAAATGGTATTTAATTAACTTCCCGGGGTGAAGAAACCCTTTTTGAGAACTCAGAGTGAGTAAATTGGCCATTTTCATGCACTTTTAACCATTCCATAAATCTTGTGTTTTGGGCCCCTGGAAGCATGAAAATCACTTTAAACATGCTAATTTTAGCTCTAACACTGATGATCCACCTACAAATGTGAACTGACGTTCAAAAATAAAACATTTGAAAACGGACCATTTTCCACATTTCTGAAGCATGACGTAATGGGGGGGTGTTATCTCTTTTGTCGAAAATCAGCCGTTTTTGCTCGAACATTAAATGCCTCCAAATGGTATTTAATTAACTTCCCGAGCCCCTGGAAGCATGAAAATCACTTTAAACATGCTAATTTTAGCTCTAACACTGATGATCCACCTACAAATGTGAACTGACGTTCAAAAATAAAACATTTGAAAACGGACCATTTTCCACATTTCTGAAGCATGACGTAATGGGGGGGTGTTATCTCTTTTGTGGAAAATCAGCCTTTTTTGCTCGAACATTAAATGCCTCCAAATGGTATTTATTTCACTTCCCGAGCCCCTGGAAGCATGAAAATCACTTTAAACATGCTAATTTTTAGCTCTAACACTGATGATCCACCTACAAATGTGAACTGACGTTCAAAAATAAAACATTTGAAAACGGACCATTTTCCACATTTCTGAAGCATGACGTAATGGGGGGGTGTTATCTCTTTTGTCGAAAATCAGCCGTTTTTGCTCGAACATTAAATGCCTCCAAATGGTATTTAATTAACTTCCCGGGGTGAAGAAACCCTTTTTGAGAACTCAGAGTGAGTAAATTGGCCATTTTCATGCACTTTTAACCATTCCGTAAATCTTGTGTTTTGGGCCCCTGGAAGCATGAAAATCACTTTAAACATGCTAATTTTAGCTCTAACACTGATGATCCACCTACAAATGTGAACTGACGTTCAAAAATAAAACATTTGAAAACGGACCATTTTCCACATTTCTGAAGCATGACGTAATGGGGGGGTGTTATCTCTTTTGTCGAAAATCAGCCGTTTTTGCTCGAACATTAAATGCCTCCAAATGGTATTTAATTAACTTCCCGAGCCCCTGGAAGCATGAAAATCACTTTAAACATGCTAATTTTAGCTCTAACACTGATGATCCACCTACAAATGTGAACTGACGTTCAAAAATAAAACATTTGAAAACGGACCATTTTCCACATTTCTGAAGCATGACGTAATGGGGGGGTGTTATCTCTTTTGTCGAAAATCAGCAGTTTTTGCTCGAACATTAAATGCCTCCAAATGGTATTTAATTAACTTCCCGGGGTGAAGAAACCCTTTTTGAGAACTCAGAGTGAGTAAATTGGCCATTTTCATGCACTTTTAACCATTCCATAAATCTTGTGTTTTGGGCCCCTGGAAGCATGAAAATCACTTTAAACATGCTAATTTTAGCTCTAACACTGATGATCCACCTACAAATGTGAACTGACGTTCAAAAATAAAACATTTGAAAACGGACCATTTTCCACATTTCTGAAGCATGACGTAATGGGGGGGTGTTATCTCTTTTGTCGAAAATCAGCCGTTTTTGCTCGAACATTAAATGCCTCCAAATGGTATTTAATTAACTTCCCGGGGTGAAGAAACCCTTTTTGAGAACTCAGAGTGAGTAAATTGGCCATTTTCATGCACTTTTAACCATTCCATAAATCTTGTGTTTTGGGCCCCTGGAAGCATGAAAATCACTTTAAACATGCTAATTTTAGCTCTAACACTGATGATCCACCTACAAATGTGAACTGACGTTCAAAAATAAAACATTTGAAAACGGACCATTTTCCACATTTCTGAAGCATGACGTAATGGGGGGGTGTTATCTCTTTTGTCGAAAATCAGCCTTTTTTGCTCGAACATTAAATGCCTCCAAATGGTATTTATTTCACTTCCCGAGCCCCTGGAAGCATGAAAATCACTTTAAACATACTAATTTTAGCTCTAACACTGATGATCCACCTACAAATGTGAACTGACGTTCAAAAATAAAACATTTGAAAACGGACCATTTTCCACATTTCTGAAGCATGACGTAATGGGGGGGTGTTATCTCTTTTGTCGAAAATCAGCCGTTTTTGCTCGAACATTAAATGCCTCCAAATGGTATTTAATTAACTTCCCGAGCCCCTGGAAGCATGAAAATCACTTTAAACATGCTAATTTTAGCTCTAACACTGATGATCCACCTACAAATGTGAACTGACGTTCAAAAATAAAACATTTGAAAACGGACCATTTTCCACATTTCTGAAGCATGACGTAATGGGGGGGTGTTATCTCTTTTGTCGAAAATCAGCCGTTTTTGCTCGAACATTAAATGCCTCCAAATGGTATTTAATTAACTTCCCGAGCCCCTGGAAGCATGAAAATCACTTTAAACATGCTAATTTTAGCTCTAACACTGATGATCCACCTACAAATGTGAACTGACGTTCAAAAATAATACATTTGAAAACGGACCATTTTCCACATTTCTGAAGCATGACGTAATGGGGGGGTGTTATCTCTTTTGTCGAAAATCAGCCGTTTTTGCTCGAACATTAAATGCCTCCAAATGGTATTTAATTAACTTCCCGAGCCCCTGGAAGCATGAAAATCACTTTAAACATGCTAATTTTAGCTCTAACACTGATGATCCACCTACAAATGTGAACTTACGTTCAAAAATAAAACATTTGAAAACGGACCATTTTCCACATTTCTGAAGCATGACGTAATGGGGGGGTGTTATCTCTTTTGTCGAAAATCAGCCGTTTTTGCTCGAACATTAAATGCCTCCAAATGGTATTTAATTAACTTCCCGGGGTGAAGAAACCCTTTTTGAGAACTCAGAGTGAGTAAATTGGCCATTTTCATGCACTTTTAACCATTCCATAAATCTTGTGTTTTGGGCCCCTGGAAGCATGAAAATCACTTTAAACATGCTAATTTTAGCTCTAACACTGATGATCCACCTACAAATGTGAACTGACGTTCAAAAATAAAACATTTGAAAACGGACCATTTTCCACATTTCTGAAGCATGACGTAATGGGGGAGTGTTATCTCTTTTGTCGAAAATCAGCCTTTTTTGCTCGAACATTAAATGCCTCCAAATGGTATTTATTTCACTTCCCGAGCCCCTGGAAGCATGAAAATCACTTTAAACCTGCTAATTTTAGCTCTAACACTGATGATCCACCTACAAATGTGAACTGACGTTCAAAAATAAAACATTTGAAAACGGACCATTTTCCACATTTCTAAAGCATGACGTAATGGGGGGGTGTTATCTCTTTTGTCGAAAATCAGCCGTATTTGCTCGAACATTAAATGCCTCCAAATGGTATTTATTCCACTTCCCGAGCCCCTGGAAGCATGAAAATCACTTTAAACATGCTAATTTTAGCTCTAACACTGATGATCCACCTACAAATGTGAACTGACTTTCAAAAATGAAACATTTGAAAACGGACCATTTTCCACATTTCTGAAGCATGACGTAATGGGGGGGTGTTATCTCTTTTGTCGAAAATCAGCCGTTTTTGCTCGAACATTAAAATCCTCCAAATGGTATTTAATTAACTTCACGAGCCCCTGGAAGCATGAAAATCACTTTAAACATGCTAATTTTAGCTCTAACACTGATGATCCACCTACAAATGTGAACTGACGTTCAAAAATAAAACATTTGAAAACGGACCATTTTCCACATTTCTGAAGCATGACTTAATGGGGGGGTGTTATCTCTTTTGTCGAAAATCAGCCGTTTTTGCTCGAACATTAAATGCCTCCAATTGGTATTTAATTAACTTCCCTGGGTGAAGAAACCCTTTTTGAGAACTCAGAGTGAGTAAATTGGCCATTTTCATGCACTTTTAACCATTCCATAAATCTTGTGTTTTGGGCCCCTGGAAGCATGAAAATCACTTTAAACATGCTAATTTTAGCTCTAACACTGATGATCCACCTACAAATGTGAACTGACGTTCAAAAATAAAACATTTGAAAACGGACCATTTTCCACATTTCTGAAGCATGACGTAATGGGGGGGTGTTATCTCTTTTGTCGAAAATCAGCCGTTTTTGCTCGAACATTAAATGCCTCCAAATGGTATTTAATTAACTTCCCGGGGTGAAGAAACCCTTTTTGAGAACTCAGAGTGAGTAAATTGGCCATTTTCATGCACTTTTAACCATTCCGTAAATCTTGTGTTTTGGGCCCCTGGAAGCATGAAAATCACTTTAAACATGCTAATTTTAGCTCTAACACTGATGATCCACCTACAAATGTGAACTGACGTTCAAAAATAAAACATTTGAAAACGGACCATTTTCCACATTTCTGAAGCATGACGTAATGGGGGGGGTGTTATCTCTTTTGTCGAAAATCAGCCGTTTTTGCTCGAACATTAAATGCCTCCAAATGGTATTTAATTAACTTCCCGGGGTGAAGAAACCCTTTTTGAGAACTCAGAGTGAGTAAATTGGCCATTTTCATGCACTTTTAACCATTCCATAAATCTTGTGTTTTGGGCCCCTGGAAGCATGAAAATCACTTTAAACGTGCTAATTTTAGCTCTAACACTGTTGATCCACCTACAAATGTGAACTGACGTTCAAAAATAAAACATTTGAAAACGGACCATTTTCCACATTTCTGAAGCATGACGTAATGGGGGGGTGTTATCTCTTTTGTCGAAAATCAGCCGTTTTTGCTCGAACATTAAATGCCTCCAAATGGTATTTAATTAACTTCCCGGGGTGAAGAAACCCTTTTTGAGAACTCAGAGTGAGTAAATTGGCCATTTTCATGCACTTTTAACCATTCCATAAATCTTGTGTTTTGGGCCCCTGGAAGCATGAAAATCACTTTAAACATGCTAATTTTAGCTCTAACACTGATGATCCACCTACAAATGTGAACTGACGTTCAAAAATAAAACATTTGAAAACGGACCATTTTCCACATTTCTGAAGCATGACGTAATGGGGGGGTGTTATCTCTTTTGTCGAAAATCAGCCGTTTTTGCTCGAACATTAAATGCCTCCAAATGGTATTTAATTAACTTCCCGAGCCCCTGGAAGCATGAAAATCACTTTAAACATGCTAATTTTAGCTCTAACACTGATGATCCACCTACAAATGTGAACTGACGTTCAAAAATAAAACATTTGAAAACGGACCATTTTCCACATTTCTGAAGCATGACGTAATGGGGGGGTGTTAACTCTTTTGTCAAAAATCAGCAGTTTTTGCTCGAACATTAAATGCCTCCAAATGGTATTTAATTAACTTCCCGGGGTGAAGAAACCCTTTTTGAGAACTCAGAGTGAGTAAATTGGCCATTTTCATGCACTTTTAACCATTCCATAAATCTTGTGTTTTGGGCCCCTGGAAGCATGAAAATCACTTTAAACATGCTAATTTTAGCTCTAACACTGATGATCCACCTACAAATGTGAACTGACGTTCAAAAATAAAACATTTGAAAACGGACCATTTTCCACATTTCTGAAGCATGACGTAATGGGGGGGTGTTATCTCTTTTGTCGAAAATCAGCCGTTTTTGCTCGAACATTAAATGCCTCCAAATGGTATTTAATTAACTTCCCGGGGTGAAGAAACCCTTTTTGAGAACTCAGAGTGAGTAAATTGGCCATTTTCATGCACTTTTAACCATTCCATAAATCTTGTGTTTTGGGCCCCTGGAAGCATGAAAATCACTTTAAACATGCTAATTTTAGCTCTAACACTGATGATCCACCTACAAATGTGAACTGACGTTCAAAAATAAAACATTTGAAAACGGACCATTTTCCACATTTCTGAAGCATGACGTAATGGGGGGGTGTTATCTCTTTTGTCAAAAATCAGCCTTTTTTGCTCGAACATTAAATGCCTCCAAATGGTATTTATTTCACTTCCCGAGCCCCTGGAAGCATGAAAATCACTTTAAACATACTAATTTTAGCTCTAACACTGATGATCCACCTACAAATGTGAACTGACGTTCAAAAATAAAACATTTGAAAACGGACCATTTTCCACATTTCTGAAGCATGACGTAATGGGGGGGTGTTATCTCTTTTGTCGAAAATCAGCCGTTTTTGCTCGAACATTAAATGCCTCCAAATGGTATTTAATTAACTTCCCGAGCCCCTGGAAGCATGAAAATCACTTTAAACATGCTAATTTTAGCTCTAACACTGATGATCCACCTACAAATGTGAACTGACGTTCAAAAATAAAACATTTGAAAACGGACCATTTTCCACATTTCTGAAGCATGACGTAATGGGGGGGTGTTAACTCTTTTGTCAAAAATCAGCAGTTTTTGCTCGAACATTAAATGCCTCCAAATGGTATTTAATTAACTTCCCGGGGTGAAGAAACCCTTTTTGAGAACTCAGAGTGAGTAAATTGGCCATTTTCATGCACTTTTAACCATTCCATAAATCTTGTGTTTTGGGCCCCTGGAAGCATGAAAATCACTTTAAACATGCTAATTTTAGCTCTAACACTGATGATCCACCTACAAATGTGAACTGACGTTCAAAAATAAAACATTTGAAAACGGACCATTTTCCACATTTCTGAAGCATGACGTAATGGGGGGGTGTTATCTCTTTTGTCGAAAATCAGCCGTTTTTGCTCGAACATTAAATGCCTCCAAATGGTATTTAATTAACTTCCCGGGGTGAAGAAACCCTTTTTGAGAACTCAGAGTGAGTAAATTGGCCATTTTCATGCACTTTTAACCATTCCATAAATCTTGTGTTTTGGGCCCCTGGAAGCATGAAAATCACTTTAAACATGCTAATTTTAGCTCTAACACTGATGATCCACCTACAAATGTGAACTGACGTTCAAAAATAAAACATTTGAAAACGGACCATTTTCCACATTTCAGAAGCATGACGTAATGGGGGGGTGTTATCTCTTTTGTCGAAAATCAGCCTTTTTTGCTCGAACATTAAATGCCTCCAAATGGTATTTATTTCACTTCCCGAGCCCGTGGAAGCATGAAAATCACTTTAAACCTGCTAATTTTAGCTCTAACACTGATGATCCACCTACAAATGTGAACTGACGTTCAAAAATAAAACATTTGAAAACGGACCATTTTCCACATTTCTAAAGCATGACGTAATGGGGGGGTATTATCTCTTTTGTCGAAAATCAGCCGTATTTGCTCGAACATTAAATGCCTCCAAATGGTATTTATTCCACTTCCCGAGCCCCTGGAAGCATGAAAATCACTTTAAACATGCTAATTTTAGCTCTAACACTGATGATCCACCTACAAATGTGAACTGACGTTCAAAAATGAAACATTTGAAAACGGACCATTTTCCACATTTCTGAAGCATGACGTAATGGGGGGGTGTTATCTCTTTTGTCGAAAATCAGCCGTTTTTGCTCGAACATTAAAATCCTCCAAATGGTATTTAATTAACTTCCCGAGCCCCTGGAAGCATGAAAATCACTTTAAACATGCTAATTTTAGCTCTAACACTGATGATCCACCTACAAATGTGAACTGACGTTCAAAAATAAAACATTTGAAAACGGACCATTTTCCACATTTCTGAAGCATGACGTAATGGGGGGGTGTTATCTCTTTTGTCGAAAATCAGCCGTTTTTGCTCGAACATTAAATGCCTCCAAATGGTATTTAATTAACTTCCCGGGGTGAAGAAACCCTTTTTGAGAACTCAGAGTGAGTAAATTGGCCATTTTCATGCACTTTTAACCATTCCATAAATCTTGTGTTTTGGGCCCCTGGAAGCATGAAAATCACTTTAAACATGCTAATTTTAGCTCTAACACTGATGATCCACCTACAAATGTGAACTGACGTTCAAAAATAAAACATTTGAAAACGGACCATTTTCCACATTTCTGAAGCATGACGTAATGGGGGGGTGTTATCTCTTTTGTCGAAAATCAGCCGTTTTTGCTCGAACATTAAATGCCTCCAAATGGTATTTAATTAACTTCCCGGGGTGAAGAAACCCTTTTTGAGAACTCAGAGTGAGTAAATTGGCCATTTTCATGCACTTTTAACCATTCCGTAAATCTTGTGTTTTGGGCCCCTGGAAGCATGAAAATCACTTTAAACATGCTAATTTTAGCTCTAACACTGATGATCCACCTACAAATGTGAACTGACGTTCAAAAATAAAACATTTGAAAACGGACCATTTTCCACATTTCTGAAGCATGACGTAATGGGGGGGGTGTTATCTCTTTTGTCGAAAATCAGCCGTTTTTGCTCGAACATTAAATGCCTCCAAATGGTATTTAATTAACTTCCCGGGGTGAAGAAACCCTTTTTGAGAACTCAGAGTGAGTAAATTGGCCATTTTCATGCACTTTTAACCATTCCATAAATCTTGTGTTTTGGGCCCCTGGAAGCATGAAAATCACTTTAAACATGCTAATTTTAGCTCTAACACTGATGATCCACCTACAAATGTGAACTGACGTTCAAAAATAAAACATTTGAAAACGGACCATTTTCCACATTTCTGAAGCATGACGTAATGGGGGGGTGTTATCTCTTTTGTCGAAAATCAGCCGTTTTTGCTCGAACATTAAATGCCTCCAAATGGTATTTAATTAACTTCCCGGGGTGAAGAAACCCTTTTTGAGAACTCAGAGTGAGTAAGTTGGCCATTTTCATGCACTTTTAACCATTCCATAAATCTTGTGTTTTGGGCCCCTGGAAGCATGAAAATCACTTTAAACATGCTAATTTTAGCTCTAACACTGATGATCCACCTACAAATGTGAACTGACGTTCAAAAATAAAACATTTGAAAACGGACCATTTTCCACATTTCTGAAGCATGACGTAATGGGGGGGTGTTATCTCTTTTGTCGAAAATCAGCCGTTTTTGCTCGAACATTAAATGCCTCCAAATGGTATTTAATTAACTTCCCGAGCCCCTGGAAGCATGAAAATCACTTTAAACATGCTAATTTTAGCTCTAACACTGATGATCCACCTACAAATGTGAACTGACGTTCAAAAATAAAACATTTGAAAACGGACCATTTTCCACATTTCTGAAGCATGACGTAATGGGGGGGTGTTATCTCTTTTGTCGAAAATCAGCAGTTTTTGCTCGAACATTAAATGCCTCCAAATGGTATTTAATTAACTTCCCGGGGTGAAGAAACCCTTTTTGAGAACTCAGAGTGAGTAAATTGGCCATTTTCATGCACTTTTAACCATTCCATAAATCTTGTGTTTTGGGCCCCTGGAAGCATGAAAATCACTTTAAACATGCTAATTTTAGCTCTAACACTGATGATCCACCTACAAATGTGAACTGACGTTCAAAAATAAAACATTTGAAAACGGACCATTTTCCACATTTCTGAAGCATGACGTAATGGGGGGGGTGTTATCTCTTTTGTCGAAAATCAGCCGTTTTTGCTCGAACATTAAATGCCTCCAAATGGTATTTAATTAACTTCCCGAGCCCCTGGAAGCATGAAAATCACTTTAAACATGCTAATTTTAGCTCTAACACTGATGATCCACCTACAAATGTGAACTGACGTTCAAAAATAAAACATTTGAAAACGGACCATTTTCCACATTTCTGAAGCATGACGTAATGGGGGGGTGTTATCTCTTTTGTCGAAAATCAGCAGTTTTTGCTCGAACATTAAATGCCTCCAAATGGTATTTAATTAACTTCCCGGGGTGAAGAAACCCTTTTTGAGAACTCAGAGTGAGTAAATTGGCCATTTTCATGCACTTTTAACCATTCCATAAATCTTGTGTTTTGGGCCCCTGGAAGCATGGAAATCACTTTAAACATGCTAATTTTAGCTCTAACACTGATGATCCACCTACAAATGTGAACTGACGTTCAAAAATAAAACATTTGAAAACGGACCATTTTCCACATTTCTGAAGCATGACGTAATGGGGGGGGTGTTATCTCTTTTGTCGAAAATCAGCCGTTTTTGCTCGAACATTAAATGCCTCCAAATGGTATTTAATTAACTTCCCGGGGTGAAGAAACCCTTTTTGAGAACTCAGAGTGAGTAAATTGGCCATTTTCATGCACTTTTAACCATTCCATAAATCTTGTGTTTTGGGCCCCTGGAAGCATGAAAATCACTTTAAACATGCTAATTTTAGCTCTAACACTGATGATCCACCTACAAATGTGAACTGACGTTCAAAAATAAAACATTTGAAAACGGACCATTTTCCACATTTCTGAAGCATGACGTAATGGGGGGGTGTTATCTCTTTTGTCGAAAATCAGCCTTTTTTGCTCGAACATTAAATGCCTCCAAATGGTATTTATTTCACTTCCCGAGCCCCTGGAAGCATGAAAATCACTTTAAACATACTAATTTTAGCTCTAACACTGATGATCCACCTACAAATGTGAACTGACGTTCAAAAATAAAACATTTGAGAACGGACCATTTTCCACATTTCTGAAGCATGACGTAATGGGGGGGTGTTATCTCTTTTGTCGAAAATCAGCCGTTTTTGCTCGAACATTAAATGCCTCCAAATGGTATTTAATTAACTTCCCGGGGTGAAGAAACCCTTTTTGAGAACTCAGAGTGAGTAAATTGGCCATTTTCATGCACTTTTAACCATTCCATAAATCTTGTGTTTTGGGCCCCTGGAAGCATGAAAATCACTTTAAACATGCTAATTTTAGCTCTAACACTGATGATCCACCTACAAATGTGAACTGACGTTCAAAAATAAAACATTTGAAAACGGACCATTTTCCACATTTCTGAAGCATGACGTAATGGGGGGGTGTTATCTCTTTTGTCGAAAATCAGCCGTTTTTGCTCGAACATTAAATGCCTCCAAATGGTATTTAATTAACTTCCCGGGGTGAAGAAACCCTTTTTGAGAACTCAGAGTGAGTAAATTGGCCATTTTCATGCACTTTTAACCATTCCATAAATCTTGTGTTTTGGGCCCCTGGAAGCATGAAAATCACTTTAAACATGCTAATTTTAGCTCTAACACTGATGATCCACCTACAAATGTGAACTGACGTTCAAAAATAAAACATTTGAAAACGGACCATTTTCCACATTTCTGAAGCATGACGTAATGGGGGGGTGTTATCTCTTTTGTCGAAAATCAGCCGTTTTTGCTCGAACATTAAATGCCTCCAAATGGTATTTAATTAACTTCCCGGGGTGAAGAAACCCTTTTTGAGAACTCAGAGTGAGTAAATTGGCCATTTTCATGCACTTTTAACCATTCCATAAATCTTGTGTTTTGGGCCCCTGGAAGCATGAAAATCACTTTAAACATGCTAATTTTAGCTCTAACACTGATGATCCACCTACAAATGTGAACTGACGTTCAAAAATAAAACATTTGAAAACGGACCATTTTCCACATTTCTGAAGCATGACGTAATGGGGGGGTGTTATCTCTTTTGTCGAAAATCAGCCTTTTTTGCTCGAACATTAAATGCCTCCAAATGGTATTTATTTCACTTCCCGAGCCCCTGGAAGCATGAAAATCACTTTAAACATACTAATTTTAGCTCTAACACTGATGATCCACCTACAAATGTGAACTGACGTTCAAAAATAAAACATTTGAAAACGGACCATTTTCCACATTTCTGAAGCATGACGTAATGGTGGGGTGTTATCTCTTTTGTCGAAAATCAGCCGTTTTTGCTCGAACATTAAATGCCTCCAAATGGTATTTATTTCACTTCCCGAGCCCCTGGAAGCATGAAAATCACTTTAAACATGCTAATTTTAGCTCTAACACTGATGATCCACCTACAAATGTGAACTGACGTTCAAAAATAAAACATTTGAAAACGGACCATTTTCCACATTTCTGAAGCATGACGTAATGGGGGGTGTTATCTCTTTTGTCGAAAATCAGCCGTTTTTGCTCGAACATTAAATGCCTCCAAATGGTATTTAATTAACTTCCCGGGGTGAAGAAACCCTTTTTGAGAACTCAGAGTGAGTAAATTGGCCATTTTCATGCACTTTTAACCATTCCATAAATCTTGTGTTTTGGGCCCCTGGAAGCATGAAAATCACTTTAAACATGCTAATATTAGCTCTAACACTGATGATCCACCTACAAATGTGAACTGATGTTCAAAATGAAAACATTTGAAAACGTACCATTTTCCACATTTCTGAAGCATGACGTAATGTGGGGATGTTATCTCTTTTGTCGAAAATCAGCCGTTTTTGCTCGAACATTAAATGCCTCCAAATGGTACTTAATTAACTTCCCGGGGTGAAGAAACCCTTTTTGAGAACTCAGAGTGAGTAAATTGGCCATTTTCATGCACTTTTAACCATTCCATAAATCTTGTGTTTTGGGCCCCTGGAAGCATGAAAATCACTTTAAACATGCTAATTTTAGCTCTAACACTGATGATCCACCTACAAATGTGAACTGACGTTCTAAAATAAAACATTTGAAAACGGACCATTTTCCACATTTCTAAAGCATGACGTAATGGGGGGGTGTTATCTCTTTTGTCGAAAATCAGCCGTATTTGCTCGAACATTAAATGCCTCCAAATGGTATTTATTCCACTTCCCGAGCCCCTGGAAGCATGAAAATCACTTTAAACATGCTAATTTTAGCTCTAACACTGATGATCCACCTACAAATGTGAACTGACGTTCAAAAATGAAACATTTGAAAACGGACCATTTTCCACATTTCTGAAGCATGACGTAATGGGGGGGTGTTATCTCTTTTGTCGAAAATCAGCCGTTTTTGCTCGATCATTAAAATCCTCCAAATGGTATTTAATTAACTTCCCGAGCCCCTGGAAGCATGAAAATCACTTTAAACATGCTAATTTTAGCTCTAACACTGATGATCCACCTACAAATGTGAACTGACGTTCAAAAATAAAACATTTGAAAACGGACCATTTTCCACATTTCTGAAGCATGACGTAATGGGGGGGTGTTATCTCTTTTGTCGAAAATCAGCCGTTTTTGCTCGAACATTAAATGCCTCCAAATGGTATTTAATTAACTTCCCGGGGTGAAGAAACCCTTTTTGAGAACTCAGAGTGAGTAAATTGGCCATTTTCATGCACTTTTAACCATTCCATAAATCTTGTGTTTTGGGCCCCTGGAAGCATGAAAATCACTTTAAACATGCTAATTTTAGCTCTAACACTGATGATCCACCTACAAATGTGAACTGACGTTCAAAAATAAAACATTTGAAAACGGACCATTTTCCACATTTCTGAAGCATGACGTAATGGGGGGGTGTTATCTCTTTTGTCGAAAATCAGCCGTTTTTGCTCGAACATTAAATGCCTCCAAATGGTATTTAATTAACTTCCCGAGCCCCTGGAAGCATGAAAATCACTTTAAACATGCTAATTTTAGCTCTAACACTGATGATCCACCTACAAATGTGAACTGACGTTCAAAAATAAAACATTTGAAAACGGACCATTTTCCACATTTCTGAAGCATGACGTAATGGGGGGGGTGTTATCTCTTTTGTCGAAAATCAGCAGTTTTTGCTCGAACATTAAATGCCTCCAAATGGTATTTAATTAACTTCCCGGGGTGAAGAAACCCTTTTTGAGAACTCAGAGTGAGTAAATTGGCCATTTTTATGCACTTTTAACCATTCCATAAATCTTGTGTTTTGGGCCCCTGGAAGCATGAAAATCACTTTAAACATGCTAATTTTAGCTCTAACACTGATGATCCACCTACAAATGTAAACTGACGTTCAAAAATAAAACATTTGAAAACGGACCATTTTCCACATTTCTGAAGCATGACGTAATGGGGGGGTGTTATCTCTTTTGTCGAAAATCAGCCGTTTTTGCTCGAACATTAAATGCCTCCAAATGGTATTTAATTAACTTCCCGGGGTGAAGAAACCCTTTTTGAGAACTCAGAGTGAGTAAATTGGCCATTTTCATGCACTTTTAACCATTCCATAAATCTTGTGTTTTGGGCCCCTGGAAGCATGAAAATCACTTTAAACATGCTAATTTTAGCTCTAACACTGATGATCCACCTACAAATGTGAACTGACGTTCAAAAATAAAACATTTGAAAACGGACCATTTTCCACATTTCTGAAGCATGACGTAATGGGGGGGTGTTATCTCTTTTGTCGAAAATCAGCCTTTTTTGCTCGAACATTAAATGCCTCCAAATGGTATTTATTTCACTTCCCGAGCCCCTGGAAGCATGAAAATCACTTTAAACATGCTAATTTTAGCTCTAACACTGATGATCCACCTACAAATGTGAACTGACGTTCAAAAATAAAACATTTGAAAACGGACCATTTTCCACATTTCTGAAGCATGACGTAATGGGGGGGTGTTATCTCTTTTGTCGAAAATCAGCTGTTTTTGCTCGAACATTAAATGCCTCCAAATAGTATTTAATTAACTTCCCGAGCCCCTGGAAGCATGAAAATCACTTTAAACATGCTAATTTTAGCTCTAACACTGATGATCCACCTACAAATGTGAACTGACGTTCAAAAATAAAACATTTGAAAACGGACCATTTTCCACATTTCTGAAGCATGACGTAATGGGGGGGGTGTTATCTCTTTTGTGGAAAATCAGCCTTTTTTGCTCGAACATTAAATGCCTCCAAATGGTATTTATTTCACTTTCCGAGCCCCTGGAAGCATGAAAATCACTTTAAACATGCTAATTTTAGCTCTAACACTGATGATCCACCTACAAATGTGAACTGACGTTCAAAAATAAAACATTTGAAAACGGACCATTTTCCACATTTCTGAAGCATGACGTAATGGGGGGGTGTTATCTCTTTTGTCGAAAATCAGCCGTTTTTGCTCGAACATTAAATGCCTCCAAATGGTATTTAATTAACTTCCCGGGGTGAAGAAACCCTTTTTGAGAACTCAGAGTGAGTAAATTGGCCATTTTCATGCACTTTTAACCATTCCATAAATCTTGTGTTTTGGGCCCCTGGAAGCATGAAAATCACTTTAAACATGCTAATTTTAGCTCTAACACTGATGATCCACCTACAAATGTGAACTGACGTTCAAAAATAAAACATTTGAAAACGTACCATTTTCCACATTTCTGAAGCATGACGTAATGTGGGGTGTTATCTCTTTTGTCGAAAATCAGCCGTTTTTGCTCGAACATTAAATGCCTCCAAATGGTATTTAATTAACTTCCCGGGGTGAAGAAACCCTTTTTGAGAACTCAGAGTGAGTAAATTGGCCATTTTCATGCACTTTTAACCATTCCATAAATCTTGTGTTTTGGGCCCCTGGAAGCATGAAAATCACTTTAAACATGCTAATTTTAGCTCTAACACTGATGATCCACCTACAAATGTGAACTGACGTTCAAAAATAAAACATTTGAAAACGGACCATTTTCCACATTTCTGAAGCATGACGTAATGGGGGGGTGTTATCTCTTTTGTCGAAAATCAGCCTTTTTTGCTCGAACATTAAATGCCTCCAAATGGTATTTATTTCACTTCCCGAGCCCCTGGAAGCATGAAAATCACTTTAAACATGCTAATTTTAGCTCTAACACTGATGATCCACCTACAAATGTGAACTGACGTTCAAAAATAAAACATTTGAAAACGGACCATTTTCCACATTTCTGAAGCATGACGTAATGGGGGGGTGTTATCTCTTTTGTCGAAAATCAGCCGTTTTTGCTCGAACATTAAATGCCTCCAAATGGTATTTAATTAACTTCCCGGGGTGAAGAAACCCTTTTTGAGAACTCAGAGTGAGTAAATTGGCCATTTTCATGCACTTTTAACCATTCCATAAATCTTGTGTTTTGGGCCCCTGGAAGCATGAAAATCACTTTAAACATGCTAATTTTAGCTCTAACACTGATGATCCACCTACAAATGTGAACTGACGTTCAAAAATAAAACATTTGAAAACGGACCATTTTCCACATTTCTGAAGCATGACGTAATGGGGGGGTGTTATCTCTTTTGTCGAAAATCAGCCGTTTTTGCTCGAACATTAAATGCCTCCAAATGGTATTTAATTAACTTCCCGGGGTGAAGAAACCCTTTTTGAGAACTCAGAGTGAGTAAATTGGCCATTTTCATGCACTTTTAACCATTCCATAAATCTTGTGTTTTGGGCCCATGGAAGCATGAAAATCACTTTAAACATGCTAATTTTAGCTCTAACACTGATGATCCACCTACAAATGTGAACTGACGTTCAAAAATAAAACATTTGAAAACGGACCATTTTCCACATTTCTGAAGCATGACGTAATGGGGGGGTGTTATCTCTTTTGTCGAAAATCAGCCTTTTTTGCTCGAACATTAAATGCCTCCAAATGGTATTTATTTCACTTCCCGAGCCCCTGGAAGCATGAAAATCACTTTAAACATACTAATTTTAGCTCTAACACTGATGATCCACCTACAAATGTGAACTGACGTTCAAAAATAAAACATTTGAAAACGGACCATTTTCCACATTTCTGAAGCATGACGTAATGGTGGGGTGTTATCTCTTTTGTCGAAAATCAGCCGTTTTTGCTCGAACATTAAATGCCTCCAAATGGTATTTATTTCACTTCCCGAGCCCCTGGAAGCATGAAAATCACTTTAAACATGCTAATTTTAGCTCTAACACTGATGATCCACCTACAAATGTGAACTGACGTTCAAAAATAAAACATTTGAAAACGGACCATTTTCCACATTTCTGAAGCGTGACGTAATGGGGGGTGTTATCTCTTTTGTCGAAAATCAGCCGTTTTTGCTCGAACATTAAATGCCTCCAAATGGTATTTAATTAACTTCCCGGGGTGAAGAAACCCTTTTTGAGAACTCAGAGTGAGTAAATTGGCCATTTTCATGCACTTTTAACCATTCCATAAATCTTGTGTTTTGGGCCCCTGGAAGCATGAAAATCACTTTAAACATGCTAATATTAGCTCTAACACTGATGATCCACCTACAAATGTGAACTGATGTTCAAAATGAAAACATTTGAAAACGTACCATTTTCCACATTTCTGAAGCATGACGTAATGTGGGGGTGTTATCTCTTTTGTCGAAAATCAGCCGTTTTTGCTCGAACATTAAATGCCTCCAAATGGTACTTAATTAACTTCCCGGGGTGAAGAAACCCTTTTTGAGAACTCAGAGTGAGTAAATTGGCCATTTTCATGCACTTTTAACCATTCCATAAATCTTGTGTTTTGGGCCCCTGGAAGCATGAAAATCACTTTAAACATGCTAATTTTAGCTCTAACACTGATGATCCACCTACAAATGTGAACTGACGTTCTAAAATAAAACATTTGAAAACGGACCATTTTCCACATTTCTAAAGCATGACGTAATGGGGGGGTGTTATCTCTTTTGTCGAAAATCAGCCGTATTTGCTCGAACATTAAATGCCTCCAAATGGTATTTATTCCACTTCCCGAGCCCCTGGAAGCATGAAAATCACTTTAAACATGCTAATTTTAGCTCTAACACTGATGATCCACCTACAAATGTGAACTGACGTTCAAAAATGAAACATTTGAAAACGGACCATTTTCCACATTTCTGAAGCATGACGTAATGGGGGGGTGTTATCTCTTTTGTCGAAAATCAGCCGTTTTTGCTCGAACATTAAAATCCTCCAAATGGTATTTAATTAACTTCCCGAGCCCCTGGAAGCATGAAAATCACTTTAAACATGCTAATTTTAGCTCTAACACTGATGATCCACCTACAAATGTGAACTGACGTTCAAAAATAAAACATTTGAAAACGGACCATTTTCCACATTTCTGAAGCATGACGTAATGGGGGGGTGTTATCTCTTTTGTCGAAAATCAGCCGTTTTTGCTCGAACATTAAATGCCTCCAAATGGTATTTAATTAACTTCCCGGGGTGAAGAAACCCTTTTTGAGAACTCAGAGTGAGTAAATTGGCCATTTTCATGCACTTTTAACCATTCCATAAATCTTGTGTTTTGGGCCCCTGGAAGCATGAAAATCACTTTAAACATGCTAATTTTAGCTCTAACACTGATGATCCACCTACAAATGTGAACTGACGTTCAAAAATAAAACATTTGAAAACGGACCATTTTCCACATTTCTGAAGCATGACGTAATGGGGGGGTGTTATCTCTTTTGTCGAAAATCAGCCGTTTTTGCTCGAACATTAAATGCCTCCAAATGGTATTTAATTAACTTCCCGAGCCCCTGGAAGCATGAAAATCACTTTAAACATGCTAATTTTAGCTCTAACACTGATGATCCACCTACAAATGTGAACTGACGTTCAAAAATAAAACATTTGAAAACGGACCATTTTCCACATTTCTGAAGCATGACGTAATGGGGGGGGTGTTATCTCTTTTGTCGAAAATCAGCAGTTTTTGCTCGAACATTAAATGCCTCCAAATGGTATTTAATTAACTTCCCGGGGTGAAGAAACCCTTTTTGAGAACTCAGAGTGAGTAAATTGGCCATTTTTATGCACTTTTAACCATTCCATAAATCTTGTGTTTTGGGCCCCTGGAAGCATGAAAATCACTTTAAACATGCTAATTTTAGCTCTAACACTGATGATCCACCTACAAATGTGAACTGACGTTCAAAAATAAAACATTTGAAAACGGACCATTTTCCACATTTCTGAAGCATGACGTAATGGGGGGGTGTTATCTCTTTTGTCGAAAATCAGCCGTTTTTGCTCGAACATTAAATGCCTCCAAATGGTATTTAATTAACTTCCCGGGGTGAAGAAACCCTTTTTGAGAACTCAGAGTGAGTAAATTGGCCATTTTCATGCACTTTTAACCATTCCATAAATCTTGTGTTTTGGGCCCCTGGAAGCATGAAAATCACTTTAAACATGCTAATTTTAGCTCTAACACTGATGATCCACCTACAAATGTGAACTGACGTTCAAAAATAAAACATTTGAAAACGGACCATTTTCCACATTTCTGAAGCATGACGTAATGGGGGGGTGTTATCTCTTTTGTCGAAAATCAGCCTTTTTTGCTCGAACATTAAATGCCTCCAAATGGTATTTATTTCACTTCCCGAGCCCCTGGAAGCATGAAAATCACTTTAAACATGCTAATTTTAGCTCTAACACTGATGATCCACCTACAAATGTGAACTGACGTTCAAAAATAAAACATTTGAAAACGGACCATTTTCCACATTTCTGAAGCATGACGTAATGGGGGGGTGTTATCTCTTTTGTCGAAAATCAGCTGTTTTTGCTCGAACATTAAATGCCTCCAAATAGTATTTAATTAACTTCCCGAGCCCCTGGAAGCATGAAAATCACTTTAAACATGCTAATTTTAGCTCTAACACTGATGATCCACCTACAAATGTGAACTGACGTTCAAAAATAAAACATTTGAAAACGGACCATTTTCCACATTTCTGAAGCATGACGTAATGGGGGGGGTGTTATCTCTTTTGTGGAAAATCAGCCTTTTTTGCTCGAACATTAAATGCCTCCAAATGGTATTTATTTCACTTTCCGAGCCCCTGGAAGCATGAAAATCACTTTAAACATGCTAATTTTAGCTCTAACACTGATGATCCACCTACAAATGTGAACTGACGTTCAAAAATAAAACATTTGAAAACGGACCATTTTCCACATTTCTGAAGCATGACGTAATGGGGGGGTGTTATCTCTTTTGTCGAAAATCAGCCGTTTTTGCTCGAACATTAAATGCCTCCAAATGGTATTTAATTAACTTCCCGGGGTGAAGAAACCCTTTTTGAGAACTCAGAGTGAGTAAATTGGCCATTTTCATGCACTTTTAACCATTCCATAAATCTTGTGTTTTGGGCCCCTGGAAGCATGAAAATCACTTTAAACATGCTAATTTTAGCTCTAACACTGATGATCCACCTACAAATGTGAACTGACGTTCAAAAATAAAACATTTGAAAACGGACCATTTTCCACATTTCTGAAGCATGACGTAATGGGGGGTGTTATCTCTTTTGTCGAAAATCAGCCTTTTTTGCTCGAACATTAAATGCCTCCAAATGGTATTTATTTCACTTCCCGAGCCCCTGGAAGCATGAAAATCACTTTAAACATACTAATTTTAGCTCTAACACTGATGATCCACCTACAAATGTGAACTGACGTTCAAAAATAAAACATTTGAAAACGGACCATTTTCCACATTTCTGAAGCATGACGTAATGGGGGGGTGTTATCTCTTTTGTCGAAAATCAGCCAATTTTGCTCGAACATTAAATGCCTCCAAATGGTATTTAATTAACTTCCCGAGCCCCTGGAAGCATGAAAATCACTTTAAACATGCTAATTTTAGCTCTAACACTGATGATCCACCTACAAATGTGAACTTACGTTCAAAAATAAAACATTTGAAAACGGACCATTTTCCACATTTCTGAAGCATGACGTAATGGGGGGGTGTTATCTCTTTTGTTGAAAATCAGCCGTTTTTGCTCGAACATTAAATGCCTCCAAATGGTATTTAATTAACTTCCCGGGGTGAAGAAACCCTTTTTGAGAACTCAGAGTGAGTAAATTGGCCATTTTCATGCACTTTTAACCATTCCATAAATCTTGTGTTTTGGGCCCCTGGAAGCATGAAAATCACTTTAAACATGCTAATTTTAGCTCTAACACTGATGATCCACCTACAAATGTGAACTGACGTTCAAAAATAAAACATTTGAAAACGGACCATTTTCCACATTTCAGAAGCATGACGTAATGGGGGGGTGTTATCTCTTTTGTCGAAAATCAGCCTTTTTTGCTCGAACATTAAATGCCTCCAAATGGTATTTATTTCACTTCCCGAGCCCGTGGAAGCATGAAAATCACTTTAAACCTGCTAATTTTAGCTCTAACACTGATGATCCACCTACAAATGTGAACTGACGTTCAAAAATAAAACATTTGAAAACGGACCATTTTCCACATTTCTAAAGCATGACGTAATGGGGGGGTATTATCTCTTTTGTCGAAAATCAGCCGTATTTGCTCGAACATTAAATGCCTCCAAATGGTATTTATTCCACTTCCCGAGCCCCTGGAAGCATGAAAATCACTTTAAACATGCTAATTTTAGCTCTAACACTGATGATCCACCTACAAATGTGAACTGACGTTCAAAAATGAAACATTTGAAAACGGACCATTTTCCACATTTCTGAAGCATGACGTAATGGGGGGGTGTTATCTCTTTTGTCGAAAATCAGCCGTTTTTGCTCGAACATTAAAATCCTCCAAATGGTATTTAATTAACTTCCCGAGCCCCTGGAAGCATGAAAATCACTTTAAACATGCTAATTTTAGCTCTAACACTGATGATCCACCTACAAATGTGAACTGACGTTCAAAAATAAAACATTTGAAAACGGACCATTTTCCACATTTCTGAAGCATGACGTAATGGGGGGGTGTTATCTCTTTTGTCGAAAATCAGCCGTTTTTGCTCGAACATTAAATGCCTCCAAATGGTATTTAATTAACTTCCCGGGGTGAAGAAACCCTTTTTGAGAACTCAGAGTGAGTAAATTGGCCATTTTCATGCACTTTTAACCATTCCATAAATCTTGTGTTTTGGGCCCCTGGAAGCATGAAAATCACTTTAAACATGCTAATTTTAGCTCTAACACTGATGATCCACCTACAAATGTGAACTGACGTTCAAAAATAAAACATTTGAAAACGGACCATTTTCCACATTTCTGAAGCATGACGTAATGGGGGGGTGTTATCTCTTTTGTCGAAAATCAGCCGTTTTTGCTCGAACATTAAATGCCTCCAAATGGTATTTAATTAACTTCCCGGGGTGAAGAAACCCTTTTTGAGAACTCAGAGTGAGTAAATTGGCCATTTTCATGCACTTTTAACCATTCCGTAAATCTTGTGTTTTGGGCCCCTGGAAGCATGAAAATCACTTTAAACATGCTAATTTTTGCTCTAACACTGATGATCCACCTACAAATGTGAACTGACGTTCAAAAATAAAACATTTGAAAACGGACCATTTTCCACATTTCTGAAGCATGACGTAATGGGGGGGGTGTTATCTCTTTTGTCGAAAATCAGCCGTTTTTGCTCGAACATTAAATGCCTCCAAATGGTATTTAATTAACTTCCCGGGGTGAAGAAACCCTTTTTGAGAACTCAGAGTGAGTAAATTGGCCATTTTCATGCACTTTTAACCATTCCATAAATCTTGTGTTTTGGGCCCCTGGAAGCATGAAAATCACTTTAAACATGCTAATTTTAGCTCTAACACTGATGATCCACCTACAAATGTGAACTGACGTTCAAAAATAAAACATTTGAAAACGGACCATTTTCCACATTTCTGAAGCATGACGTAATGGGGGGGTGTTATCTCTTTTGTCGAAAATCAGCCGTTTTTGCTCGAACATTAAATGCCTCCAAATGGTATTTAATTAACTTCCCGGGGTGAAGAAACCCTTTTTGAGAACTCAGAGTGAGTAAGTTGGCCATTTTCATGCACTTTTAACCATTCCATAAATCTTGTGTTTTGGGCCCCTGGAAGCATGAAAATCACTTTAAACATGCTAATTTTAGCTCTAACACTGATGATCCACCTACAAATGTGAACTGACGTTCAAAAATAAAACATTTGAAAACGGACCATTTTCCACATTTCTGAAGCATGGCGTAATGGGGGGGTGTTATCTCTTTTGTCGAAAATCAGCCGTTTTTGCTCGAACATTAAATGCCTCCAAATGGTATTTAATTAACTTCCCGAGCCCCTGGAAGCATGAAAATCACTTTAAACATGCTAATTTTAGCTCTAACACTGATGATCCACCTACAAATGTGAACTGACGTTCAAAAATAAAACATTTGAAAACGGACCATTTTCCACATTTCTGAAGCATGACGTAATGGGGGGGTGTTATCTCTTTTGTCGAAAATCAGCAGTTTTTGCTCGAACATTAAATGCCTCCAAATGGTATTTAATTAACTTCCCGGGGTGAAGAAACCCTTTTTGAGAACTCAGAGTGAGTAAATTGGCCATTTTCATGCACTTTTAACCATTCCATAAATCTTGTGTTTTGGGCCCCTGGAAGCATGAAAATCACTTTAAACATGCTAATTTTAGCTCTAACACTGATGATCCACCTACAAATGTGAACTGACGTTCAAAAATAAAACATTTGAAAACGGACCATTTTCCACATTTCTGAAGCATGACGTAATGGGGGGGTGTTATCTCTTTTGTCGAAAATCAGCCGTTTTTGCTCGAACATTAAATGCCTCCAAATGGTATTTAATTAACTTCCCGAGCCCCTGGAAGCATGAAAATCACTTTAAACATGCTAATTTTAGCTCTAACACTGATGATCCACCTACAAATGTGAACTGACGTTCAAAAATAAAACATTTGAAAACGGACCATTTTCCACATTTCTGAAGCATGACGTAATGGGGGGGGTGTTATCTCTTTTGTCGAAAATCAGCAGTTTTTGCTCGAACATTAAATGCCTCCAAATGGTATTTAATTAACTTCCCGGGGTGAAGAAACCCTTTTTGAGAACTCAGAGTGAGTAAATTGGCCATTTTCATGCACTTTTAACCATTCCATAAATCTTGTGTTTTGGGCCCCTGGAAGCATGGAAATCACTTTAAACATGCTAATTTTAGCTCTAACACTGATGATCCACCTACAAATGTGAACTGACGTTCAAAAATAAAACATTTGAAAACGGACCATTTTCCACATTTCTGAAGCATGACGTAATGGGGGGGTGTTATCTCTTTTGTCGAAAATCAGCCGTTTTTGCTCGAACATTAAATGCCTCCAAATGGTATTTAATTAACTTCCCGGGGTGAAGGAACCCTTTTTGAGAACTCAGAGTGAGTAAATTGGCCATTTTCATGCACTTTTAACCATTCCATAAATCTTGTGTTTTGGGCCCCTGGAAGCATGAAAATCACTTTAAACATGCTAATTTTAGCTCTAACACTGATGATCCACCTACAAATGTGAACTGACGTTCAAAAATAAAACATTTGAAAACGGACCATTTTCCACATTTCTGAAGCATGACGTAATGGGGGGGTGTTATCTCTTTTGTCGAAAATCAGCCTTTTTTGCTCGAACATTAAATGCCTCCAAATGGTATTTATTTCACTTCCCGAGCCCCTGGAAGCATGAAAATCACTTTAAACATACTAATTTTAGCTCTAACACTGATGATCCACCTACAAATGTGAACTGACGTTCAAAAATAAAACATTTGAGAACGGACCATTTTCCACATTTCTGAAGCATGACGTAATGGGGGGGTGTTATCTCTTTTGTCGAAAATCAGCCGTTTTTGCTCGAACATTAAATGCCTCCAAATGGTATTTAATTAACTTCCCGAGCCCCTGGAAGCATGAAAATCACTTTAAACATGCTAATTTTAGCTCTAACACTGATGATCCACCTACAAATGTGAACTGACGTTCAAAAATAAAACATTTGAAAACGGACCATTTTCCACATTTCTGAAGCATGACGTAATGGGGGGGTGTTATCTCTTTTGTCGAAAATCAGCCGTTTTTGCTCGAACATTAAATGCCTCCAAATGGTATTTAATTAACTTCCCGGGGTGAAGAAACCCTTTTTGAGAACTCAGAGTGAGTAAATTGGCCATTTTCATGCACTTTAACCATTCCATAAATCTTGTGTTTTGGGCCCCTGGAAGCATGAAAATCACTTTAAACATGCTAATTTTAGCTCTAACACTGATGATCCACCTACAAATGTGAACTGACGTTCAAAAATAAAACATTTGAAAACGGACCATTTTCCACATTTCTGAAGCATGACGTAATGGGGGGGTGTTATCTCTTTTGTCGAAAATCAGCCGTTTTTGCTCGAACATTAAATGCCTCCAAATGGTATTTAATTAACTTCCCGGGGTGAAGAAACCCTTTTTGAGAACTCAGAGTGAGTAAATTGGCCATTTTCATGCACTTTTAACCATTCCATAAATCTTGTGTTTTGGGCCCCTGGAAGCATGAAAATCACTTTAAACATGCTAATTTTAGCTCTAACACTGATGATCCACCTACAAATGTGAACTGACGTTCAAAAATAAAACATTTGAAAACGGACCATTTTCCACATTTCTGAAGCATGACGTAATGGGGGGGTGTTATCTCTTTTGTCGAAAATCAGCCTTTTTTGCTCGAACATTAAATGCCTCCAAATGGTATTTATTTCACTTCCCGAGCCCCTGGAAGCATGAAAATCACTTTAAACATGCTAATTTTAGCTCTAACACTGATGATCCACCTACAAATGTGAACTGACGTTCAAAAATAAAACATTTGAAAACGGACCATTTTCCACATTTCTGAAGCATGACGTAATGGGGGGTGTTATCTCTTTTGTCGAAAATCAGCCGTTTTTGCTCGAACATTAAATGCCTCCAAATGGTATTTAATTAACTTCCCGGGGTGAAGAAACCCTTTTTGAGAACTCAGAGTGAGTAAATTGGCCATTTTCATGCACTTTTAACCATTCCATAAATCTTGTGTTTTGGGCCCCTGGAAGCATGAAAATCACTTTAAACATGCTAATTTTAGCTCTAACACTGATGATCCACCTACAAATGTGAACTGACGTTCAAAAATAAAACATTTGAAAACGGACCATTTTCCACATTTCTGAAGCATGACGTAATGGGGGGGTGTTATCTCTTTTGGCGAAAATCAGCCTTTTTTGCTCGAACATTAAATGCCTCCAAATGGTATTTATTTCACTTCCCGAGCCCCTGGAAGCATGAAAATCACTTTAAACATACTAATTTTAGCTCTAACACTGATGATCCACCTACAAATGTGAACTGACGTTCAAAAATAAAACATTTGAGAACGGACCATTTTCCACATTTCTGAAGCATGACGTAATGGGGGGGTGTTATCTCTTTTGTCGAAAATCAGCCGTTTTTGCTCGAACATTAAATGCCTCCAAATGGTATTTAATTAACTTCCCGAGCCCCTGGAAGCATGAAAATCACTTTAAACATGCTAATTTTAGCTCTAACACTGATGATCCACCTACAAATGTGAACTGACGTTCAAAAATAAAACATTTGAAAACGGACCATTTTCCACATTTCTGAAGCATGACGTAATGGGGGGGTGTTATCTCTTTTGTCGAAAATCAGCCGTTTTTGCTCGAACATTAAATGCCTCCAAATGGTATTTAATTAACTTCCCGGGGTGAAGAAACCCTTTTTGAGAACTCAGAGTGAGTAAATTGGCCATTTTCATGCACTTTAACCATTCCATAAATCTTGTGTTTTGGGCCCCTGGAAGCATGAAAATCACTTTAAACATGCTAATTTTAGCTCTAACACTGATGATCCACCTACAAATGTGAACTGACGTTCAAAAATAAAACATTTGAAAACGGACCATTTTCCACATTTCTGAAGCATGACGTAATGGGGGGGTGTTATCTCTTTTGTCGAAAATCAGCCGTTTTTGCTCGAACATTAAATGCCTCCAAATGGTATTTAATTAACTTCCCGGGGTGAAGAAACCCTTTTTGAGAACTCAGAGTGAGTAAATTGGCCATTTTCATGCACTTTTAACCATTCCATAAATCTTGTGTTTTGGGCCCCTGGAAGCATGAAAATCACTTTAAACATGCTAATTTTAGCTCTAACACTGATGATCCACCTACAAATGTGAACTGACGTTCAAAAATAAAACATTTGAAAACGGACCATTTTCCACATTTCTGAAGCATGACGTAATGGGGGGGTGTTATCTCTTTTGTCGAAAATCAGCCTTTTTTGCTCGAACATTAAATGCCTCCAAATGGTATTTATTTCACTTCCCGAGCCCCTGGAAGCATGAAAATCACTTTAAACATGCTAATTTTAGCTCTAACACTGATGATCCACCTACAAATGTGAACTGACGTTCAAAAATAAAACATTTGAAAACGGACCATTTTCCACATTTCTGAAGCATGACGTAATGGGGGGTGTTATCTCTTTTGTCGAAAATCAGCCGTTTTTGCTCGAACATTAAATGCCTCCAAATGGTATTTAATTAACTTCCCGGGGTGAAGAAACCCTTTTTGAGAACTCAGAGTGAGTAAATTGGCCATTTTCATGCACTTTTAACCATTCCATAAATCTTGTGTTTTGGGCCCCTGGAAGCATGAAAATCACTTTAAACATGCTAATTTTAGCTCTAACACTGATGATCCACCTACAAATGTGAACTGACGTTCAAAAATAAAACATTTGAAAACGGACCATTTTCCACATTTCTGAAGCATGACGTAATGGGGGGGTGTTATCTCTTTTGGCGAAAATCAGCCGTTTTTGCTCGAACATTAAATGCCTCCAAATGGTATTTAATTAACTTCCCGGGGTGAAGAAACCCTTTTTGAGAACTCAGAGTGAGTAAATTGGCCATTTTCATGCACTTTTAACCATTCCATAAATCTTGTGTTTTGGGCCCCTGGAAGCATGAAAATCACTTTAAACATGCTAATTTTAGCTCTAACAATGATGATCCACCTACAAATGTGAACTGACGTTCAAAAATAAAACATTTGAAAACGGACCATTTTCCACATTTCTGAAGCATGACGTAATGGGGGGGTGTTATCTCTTTTGTCGAAAATCAGCCTTTTTTGCTCGAACATTAAATGCCTCCAAATGGTATTTATTTCACTTCCCGAGCCCCTGGAAGCATGAAAATCACTTTAAACATACTAATTTTAGCTCTAACACTGATGATCCACCTACAAATGTGAACTGACGTTCAAAAATAAAACATTTGAAAACGGACCATTTTCCATATTTCTGAAGCATGACGTAATGGTGGGGTGTTATCTCTTTTGTCGAAAATCAGCCGTTTTTGCTCGAACATTAAATGCCTCCAAATGGTATTTATTTCACTTCCCGAGCCCCTGGAAGCATGAAAATCACTTTAAACATGCTAATTTTAGCTCTAACACTGATGATCCACCTACAAATGTGAACTGACGTTCAAAAATAAAACATTTGAAAACGGACCATTTTCCACATTTCTGAAGCATGACGTAATGGGGGGTGTTATCTCTTTTGTCGAAAATCAGCCGTTTTTGCTCGAACATTAAATGCCTCCAAATGGTATTTAATTAACTTCCCGGGGTGAAGAAACCCTTTTTGAGAACTCAGAGTGAGTAAATTGGCCATTTTCATGCACTTTTAACCATTCCATAAATCTTGTGTTTTGGGCCCCTGGAAGCATGAAAATCACTTTAAACATGCTAATTTTAGCTCTAACACTGATGATCCACCTACAAATCTGAACTGACGTTCAAAAATAAAACATTTGAAAACGGACCATTTTCCACATTTCTGAAGCATGACGTAATGGGGGGGTGTTATCTCTTTTGTCGAAAATCAGCCGTTTTTGCTCGAACATTAAATGCCTCCAAATGGTATTTAATTAACTTCCCGAGCCCCTGGAAGCATGAAAATCACTTTAAACATGCTAATTTTAGCTCTAACACTGATGATCCACCTACAAATGTGAACTGACGTTCAAAAATAAAACATTTGAAAACGGACCATTTTCCACATTTCTGAAGCATGACGTAATGGGGGGGGTGTTATCTCTTTTGTCGAAAATCAGCAGTTTTTGCTCGAACATTAAATGCCTCCAAATGGTATTTAATTAACTTCCCGGGGTGAAGAAACCCTTTTTGAGAACTCAGAGTGAGTAAATTGGCCATTTTTATGCACTTTTAACCATTCCATAAATCTTGTGTTTTGGGCCCCTGGAAGCATGAAAATCACTTTAAACATGCTAATTTTAGCTCTAACACTGATGATCCACCTACAAATGTGAACTGACGTTCAAAAATAAAACATTTGAAAACGGACCATTTTCCACATTTCTGAAGCATGACGTAATGGGGGGGTGTTATCTCTTTTGTCGAAAATCAGCCGTTTTTGCTCGAACATTAAATGCCTCCAAATGGTATTTAATTAACTTCCCGGGGTGAAGAAACCCTTTTTGAGAACTCAGAGTGAGTAAATTGGCCATTTTCATGCACTTTTAACCATTCCATAAATCTTGTGTTTTGGGCCCCTGGAAGCATGAAAATCACTTTAAACATGCTAATTTTAGCTCTAACACTGATGATCCACCTACAAATGTGAACTGACGTTCAAAAATAAAACATTTGAAAACGGACCATTTTCCACATTTCTGAAGCATGACGTAATGGGGGGGTGTTATCTCTTTTGTCGAAAATCAGCCTTTTTTGCTCGAACATTAAATGCCTCCAAATGGTATTTATTTCACTTCCCGAGCCCCTGGAAGCATGAAAATCACTTTAAACATGCTAATTTTAGCTCTAACACTGATGATCCACCTACAAATGTGAACTGACGTTCAAAAATAAAACATTTGAAAACGGACCATTTTCCACATTTCTGAAGCATGACGTAATGGGGGGGTGTTATCTCTTTTGTCGAAAATCAGCTGTTTTTGCTCGAACATTAAATGCCTCCAAATAGTATTTAATTAACTTCCCGAGCCCCTGGAAGCATGAAAATCACTTTAAACATGCTAATTTTAGCTCTAACACTGATGATCCACCTACAAATGTGAACTGACGTTCAAAAATAAAACATTTGAAAACGGACCATTTTCCACATTTCTGAAGCATGACGTAATGGGGGGGGGTGTTATCTCTTTTGTGGAAAATCAGCCTTTTTTGCTCGAACATTAAATGCCTCCAAATGGTATTTTTTTCACTTTCCGAGCCCCTGGAAGCATGAAAATCACTTTAAACATGCTAATTTTAGCTCTAACACTGATGATCCACCTACAAATGTGAACTGACGTTCAAAAATAAAACATTTGAAAACGGACCATTTTCCACATTTCTGAAGCATGACGTAATGGGGGGGTGTTATCTCTTTTGTCGAAAATCAGCCGTTTTTGCTCGAACATTAAATGCCTCCAAATGGTATTTAATTAACTTCCCGGGGTGAAGAAACCCTTTTTGAGAACTCAGAGTGAGTAAATTGGCCATTTTCATGCACTTTTAACCATTCCATAAATCTTGTGTTTTGGGCCCCTGGAAGCATGAAAATCACTTTAAACATGCTAATTTTAGCTCTAACACTGATGATCCACCTACAAATGTGAACTGACGTTCAAAAATAAAACATTTGAAAACGTACCATTTTCCACATTTCTGAAGCATGACGTAATGTGGGGGTGTTATCTCTTTTGTCGAAAATCAGCCGTTTTTGCTCGAACATTAAATGCCTCCAAATGGTATTTAATTAACTTCCCGGGGTGAAGAAACCCTTTTTGAGAACTCAGAGTGAGTAAATTGGCCATTTTCATGCACTTTTAACCATTCCATAAATCTTGTGTTTTGGGCCCCTGGATGCATGAAAATCACTTTAAACATGCTAATTTTAGCTCTAACACTGATGATCCACCTACAAATGTGAACTGACGTTCAAAAATAAAACATTTGAAAACGGACCATTTTCCACATTTCTGAAGCATGACGTAATGGGGGGGTGTTATCTCTTTTGTCGAAAATCAGCCTTTTTTGCTCGAACATTAAATGCCTCCAAATGGTATTTATTTCACTTCCCGAGCCCCTGGAAGCATGAAAATCACTTTAAACATGCTAATTTTAGCTCTAACACTGATGATCCACCTACAAATGTGAACTGACGTTCAAAAATAAAACATTTGAAAACGGACCATTTTCCACATTTCTGAAGCATGACGTAATGGGGGGGGTGTTATCTCTTTTGTCGAAAATCAGCCGTTTTTGCTCGAACATTAAATGCCTCCAAATGGTATTTAATTAACTTCCCGGGGTGAAGAAACCCTTTTTGAGAACTCAGAGTGAGTAAATTGGCCATTTTCATGCACTTTTAACCATTCCATAAATCTTGTGTTTTGGGCCCCTGGAAGCATGAAAATCACTTTAAACATGCTAATTTTAGCTCTAACACTGATGATCCACCTACAAATGTGAACTGACGTTCAAAAATAAAACATTTGAAAACGGACCATTTTCCACATTTCTGAAGCATGACGTAATGGGGGGGTGTTATCTCTTTTGTCGAAAATCAGCCGTTTTTGCTCGAACATTAAATGCCTCCAAATGGTATTTAATTAACTTCCCGGGGTGAAGAAACCCTTTTTGAGAACTCAGAGTGAGTAAGTTGGCCATTTTCATGCACTTTTAACCATTCCATAAATCTTGTGTTTTGGGCCCCTGGAAGCATGAAAATCACTTTAAACATGCTAATTTTAGCTCTAACACTGATGATCCACCTACAAATGTGAACTGACGTTCAAAAATAAAACATTTGAAAACGGACCATTTTCCACATTTCTGAAGCATGACGTAATGGGGGGGTGTTATCTCTTTTGTCGAAAATCAGCCGTTTTTGCTCGAACATTAAATGCCTCCAAATGGTATTTAATTAACTTCCCGAGCCCCTGGAAGCATGAAAATCACTTTAAACATGCTAATTTTAGCTCTAACACTGATGATCCACCTACAAATGTGAACTGACGTTCAAAAATAAAACATTTGAAAACGGACCATTTTCCACATTTCTGAAGCATGACGTAATGGGGGGGTGTTATCTCTTTTGTCGAAAATCAGCAGTTTTTGCTCGAACATTAAATGCCTCCAAATGGTATTTAATTAACTTCCCGGGGTGAAGAAACCCTTTTTGAGAACTCAGAGTGAGTAAATTGGCCATTTTCATGCACTTTTAACCATTCCATAAATCTTGTGTTTTGGGCCCCTGGAAGCATGAAAATCACTTTAAACATGCTAATTTTAGCTCTAACACTGATGATCCACCTACAAATGTGAACTGACGTTCAAAAATAAAACATTTGAAAACGGACCATTTTCCACATTTCTGAAGCATGACGTAATGGGGGGGGTGTTATCTCTTTTGTCGAAAATCAGCCGTTTTTGCTCGAACATTAAATGCCTCCAAATGGTATTTAATTAACTTCCCGAGCCCCTGGAAGCATGAAAATCACTTTAAACATGCTAATTTTAGCTCTAACACTGATGATCCACCTACAAATGTGAACTGACGTTCAAAAATAAAACATTTGAAAACGGACCATTTTCCACATTTCTGAAGCATGACGTAATGGGGGGGGTGTTATCTCTTTTGTCGAAAATCAGCAGTTTTTGCTCGAACATTAAATGCCTCCAAATGGTATTTAATTAACTTCCCGGGGTGAAGAAACCCTTTTTGAGAACTCAGAGTGAGTAAATTGGCCATTTTCATGCACTTTTAACCATTCCATAAATCTTGTGTTTTGGGCCCCTGGAAGCATGGAAATCACTTTAAACATGCTAATTTTAGCTCTAACACTGATGATCCACCTACAAATGTGAACTGACGTTCAAAAATAAAACATTTGAAAACGGACCATTTTCCACATTTCTGAAGCATGACGTAATGGGGGGGTGTTATCTCTTTTGTCGAAAATCAGCCGTTTTTGCTCGAACATTAAATGCCTCCAAATGGTATTTAATTAACTTCCCGGGGTGAAGAAACCCTTTTTGAGAACTCAGAGTGAGTAAATTGGCCATTTTCATGCACTTTTAACCATTCCATAAATCTTGTGTTTTGGGCCCCTGGAAGCATGAAAATCACTTTAAACATGCTAATTTTAGCTCTAACACTGATGATCCACCTACAAATGTGAACTGACGTTCAAAAATAAAACATTTGAAAACGGACCATTTTCCACATTTCTGAAGCATGACGTAATGGGGGGGTGTTATCTCTTTTGTCGAAAATCAGCCTTTTTTGCTCGAACATTAAATGCCTCCAAATGGTATTTATTTCACTTCCCGAGCCCCTGGAAGCATGAAAATCACTTTAAACATACTAATTTTAGCTCTAACACTGATGATCCACCTACAAATGTGAACTGACGTTCAAAAATAAAACATTTGAGAACGGACCATTTTCCACATTTCTGAAGCATGACGTAATGGGGGGGTGTTATCTCTTTTGTCAAAAATCAGCCGTTTTTGCTCGAACATTAAATGCCTCCAAATGGTATTTAATTAACTTCCCGAGCCCCTGGAAGCATGAAAATCACTTTAAACATGCTAATTTTAGCTCTAACACTGATGATCCACCTACAAATGTGAACTGACGTTCAAAAATAAAACATTTGAAAACGGACCATTTTCCACATTTCTGAAGCATGACGTAATGGGGGGGTGTTATCTCTTTTGTCGAAAATCAGCCGTTTTTGCTCGAACATTAAATGCCTCCAAATGGTATTTAATTAACTTCCCGGGGTGAAGAAACCCTTTTTGAGAACTCAGAGTGAGTAAATTGGCCATTTTCATGCACTTTTAACCATTCCATAAATCTTGTGTTTTGGGCCCCTGGAAGCATGAAAATCACTTTAAACATGCTAATTTTAGCTCTAACACTGATGATCCACCTACAAATGTGAACTGACGTTCAAAAATAAAACATTTGAAAACGGACCATTTTCCACATTTCTGAAGCATGACGTAATGGGGGGGTGTTATCTCTTTTGTCGAAAATCAGCCTTTTTTGCTCGAACATTAAATGCCTCCAAATGGTATTTATTTCACTTCCCGAGCCCCTGGAAGCATGAAAATCACTTTAAACATACTAATTTTAGCTCTAACACTGATGATCCACCTACAAATGTGAACTGACGTTCAAAAATAAAACATTTGAAAACGGACCATTTTCCACATTTCTGAAGCATGACGTAATGGTGGGGTGTTATCTCTTTTGTCGAAAATCAGCCGTTTTTGCTCGAACATTAAATGCCTCCAAATGGTATTTATTTCACTTCCCGAGCCCCTGGAAGCATGAAAATCACTTTAAACATGCTAATTTTAGCTCTAACACTGATGATCCACCTACAAATGTGAACTGACGTTCAAAAATAAAACATTTGAAAACGGACCATTTTCCACATTTCTGAAGCATGACGTAATGGGGGGTGTTATCTCTTTTGTCGAAAATCAGCCGTTTTTGCTCGAACATTAAATGCCTCCAAATGGTATTTAATTAACTTCCCGGGGTGAAGAAACCCTTTTTGAGAACTCAGAGTGAGTAAATTGGCCATTTTCATGCACTTTTAACCATTCCATAAATCTTGTGTTTTGGGCCCCTGGAAGCATGAAAATCACTTTAAACATGCTAATATTAGCTCTAACACTGATGATCCACCTACAAATGTGAACTGATGTTCAAAATGAAAACATTTGAAAACGTACCATTTTCCACATTTCTGAAGCATGACGTAATGTGGGGGTGTTATCTCTTTTGTCGAAAATCAGCCGTTTTTGCTCGAACATTAAATGCCTCCAAATGGTACTTAATTAACTTCCCGGGGTGAAGAAACCCTTTTTGAGAACTCAGAGTGAGTAAATTGGCCATTTTCATGCACTTTTAACCATTCCATAAATCTTGTGTTTTGGGCCCCTGGAAGCATGAAAATCACTTTAAACATGCTAATTTTAGCTCTAACACTGATGATCCACCTACAAATGTGAACTGACGTTCTAAAATAAAACATTTGAAAACGGACCATTTTCCACATTTCTAAAGCATGACGTAATGGGGGGGTGTTATCTCTTTTGTCGAAAATCAGCCGTATTTGCTCGAACATTAAATGCCTCCAAATGGTATTTATTCCACTTCCCGAGCCCCTGGAAGCATGAAAATCACTTTAAACATGCTAATTTTAGCTCTAACACTGATGATCCACCTACAAATGTGAACTGACGTTCAAAAATGAAACATTTGAAAACGGACCATTTTCCACATTTCTGAAGCATGACGTAATGGGGGGGTGTTATCTCTTTTGTCGAAAATCAGCCGTTTTTGCTCGAACATTAAAATCCTCCAAATGGTATTTAATTAACTTCCCGAGCCCCTGGAAGCATGAAAATCACTTTAAACATGCTAATTTTAGCTCTAACACTGATGATCCACCTACAAATGTGAACTGACGTTCAAAAATAAAACATTTGAAAACGGACCATTTTCCACATTTCTGAAGCATGACGTAATGGGGGGGTGTTATCTCTTTTGTCGAAAATCAGCCGTTTTTGCTCGAACATTAAATGCCTCCAAATGGTATTTAATTAACTTCCCGGGGTGAAGAAACCCTTTTTGAGAACTCAGAGTGAGTAAATTGGCCATTTTCATGCACTTTTAACCATTCCATAAATCTTGTGTTTTGGGCCCCTGGAAGCATGAAAATCACTTTAAACATGCTAATTTTAGCTCTAACACTGATGATCCACCTACAAATGTGAACTGACGTTCAAAAATAAAACATTTGAAAACGGACCATTTTCCACATTTCTGAAGCATGACGTAATGGGGGGGTGTTATCTCTTTTGTCGAAAATCAGCCGTTTTTGCTCGAACATTAAATGCCTCCAAATGGTATTTAATTAACTTCCCGAGCCCCTGGAAGCATGAAAATCACTTTAAACATGCTAATTTTAGCTCTAACACTGATGATCCACCTACAAATGTGAACTGACGTTCAAAAATAAAACATTTGAAAACGGACCATTTTCCACATTTCTGAAGCATGACGTAATGGGGGGGGGTGTTATCTCTTTTGTCGAAAATCAGCAGTTTTTGCTCGAACATTAAATGCCTCCAAATGGTATTTAATTAACTTCCCGGGGTGAAGAAACCCTTTTTGAGAACTCAGAGTGAGTAAATTGGCCATTTTTATGCACTTTTAACCATTCCATAAATCTTGTGTTTTGGGCCCCTGGAAGCATGAAAATCACTTTAAACATGCTAATTTTAGCTCTAACACTGATGATCCACCTACAAATGTGAACTGACGTTCAAAAATAAAACATTTGAAAACGGACCATTTTCCACATTTCTGAAGCATGACGTAATGGGGGGGTGTTATCTCTTTTGTCGAAAATCAGCCGTTTTTGCTCGAACATTAAATGCCTCCAAATGGTATTTAATTAACTTCCCGGGGTGAAGAAACCCTTTTTGAGAACTCAGAGTGAGTAAATTGGCCATTTTCATGCACTTTTAACCATTCCATAAATCTTGTGTTTTGGGCCCCTGGAAGCATGAAAATCACTTTAAACATGCTAATTTTAGCTCTAACACTGATGATCCACCTACAAATGTGAACTGACGTTCAAAAATAAAACATTTGAAAACGGACCATTTTCCACATTTCTGAAGCATGACGTAATGGGGGGGTGTTATCTCTTTTGTCGAAAATCAGCCTTTTTTGCTCGAACATTAAATGCCTCCAAATGGTATTTATTTCACTTCCCGAGCCCCTGGAAGCATGAAAATCACTTTAAACATGCTAATTTTAGCTCTAACACTGATGATCCACCTACAAATGTGAACTGACGTTCAAAAATAAAACATTTGAAAACGGACCATTTTCCACATTTCTGAAGCATGACGTAATGGGGGGGTGTTATCTCTTTTGTCGAAAATCAGCTGTTTTTGCTCGAACATTAAATGCCTCCAAATAGTATTTAATTAACTTCCCGAGCCCCTGGAAGCATGAAAATCACTTTAAACATGCTAATTTTAGCTCTAACACTGATGATCCACCTACAAATGTGAACTGACGTTCAAAAATAAAACATTTGAAAACGGACCATTTTCCACATTTCTGAAGCATGACGTAATGGGGGGGGTGTTATCTCTTTTGTGGAAAATCAGCCTTTTTTGCTCGAACATTAAATGCCTCCAAATGGTATTTATTTCACTTTCCGAGCCCCTGGAAGCATGAAAATCACTTTAAACATGCTAATTTTAGCTCTAACACTGATGATCCACCTACAAATGTGAACTGACGTTCAAAAATAAAACATTTGAAAACGGACCATTTTCCACATTTCTGAAGCATGACGTAATGGGGGGGTGTTATCTCTTTTGTCGAAAATCAGCCGTTTTTGCTCGAACATTAAATGCCTCCAAATGGTATTTAATTAACTTCCCGGGGTGAAGAAACCCTTTTTGAGAACTCAGAGTGAGTAAATTGGCCATTTTCATGCACTTTTAACCATTCCATAAATCTTGTGTTTTGGGCCCCTGGAAGCATGAAAATCACTTTAAACATGCTAATTTTAGCTCTAACACTGATGATCCACCTACAAATGTGAACTGACGTTCAAAAATAAAACATTTGAAAACGTACCATTTTCCACATTTCTGAAGCATGACGTAATGTGGGGGTGTTATCTCTTTTGTCGAAAATCAGCCGTTTTTGCTCGAACATTAAATGCCTCCAAATGGTATTTCATTAACTTCCCGGGGTGAAGAAACCCTTTTTGAGAACTCAGAGTGAGTAAATTGGCCATTTTCATGCACTTTTAACCATTCCATAAATCTTGTGTTTTGGGCCCCTGGAAGCATGAAAATCACTTTAAACATGCTAATTTTAGCTCTAACACTGATGATCCACCTACAAATGTGAACTGACGTTCAAAAATAAAACATTTGAAAACGGACCATTTTCCACATTTCTGAAGCATGACGTAATGGGGTGGTGTTATCTCTTTTGTCGAAAATCAGCCTTTTTTGCTCGAACATTAAATGCCTCCAAATGGTATTTATTTCACTTCCCGAGCCCCTGGAAGCATGAAAATCACTTTAAACATGCTAATTTTAGCTCTAACACTGATGATCCACCTACAAATGTGAACTGACGTTCAAAAATAAAACATTTGAAAACGGACCATTTTCCACATTTCTGAAGCATGACGTAATGGGGGGGTGTTATCTCTTTTGTCGAAAATCAGCCGTTTTTGCTCGAACATTAAATGCCTCCAAATGGTATTTAATTAACTTCCCGGGGTGAAGAAACCCTTTTTGAGAACTCAGAGTGAGTAAATTGGCCATTTTCATGCACTTTTAACCATTCCATAAATCTTGTGTTTTGGGCCCCTGGAAGCATGAAAATCACTTTAAACATGCTAATTTTAGCTCTAACACTGATGATCCACCTACAAATGTGAACTGACGTTCAAAAATAAAACATTTGAAAACGGACCATTTTCCACATTTCTGAAGCATGACGTAATGGGGGGGTGTTATCTCTTTTGTCGAAAATCAGCCGTTTTTGCTCGAACATTAAATGCCTCCAAATGGTATTTAATTAACTTCCCGGGGTGAAGAAACCCTTTTTGAGAACTCAGAGTGAGTAAATTGGCCATTTTCATGCACTTTTAACCATTCCATAAATCTTGTGTTTTGGGCCCCTGGAAGCATGAAAATCACTTTAAACATGCTAATTTTAGCTCTAACACTGATGATCCACCTACAAATGTGAACTGACGTTCAAAAATAAAACATTTGAAAACGGACCATTTTCCACATTTCTGAAGCATGACGTAATGGGGGGGTGTTATCTCCTTTGTCGAAAATCAGCCTTTTTTGCTCGAACATTAAATGCCTCCAAATGGTATTTATTTCACTTCCCGAGCCCCTGGAAGCATGAAAATCACTTTAAACATACTAATTTTAGCTCTAACACTGATGATCCACCTACAAATGTGAACTGACGTTCAAAAATAAAACATTTGAAAACGGACCATTTTCCACATTTCTGAAGCATGACGTAATGGTGGGGTGTTATCTCTTTTGTCGAAAATCAGCCGTTTTTGCTCGAACATTAAATGCCTCCAAATGGTATTTATTTCACTTCCCGAGCCCCTGGAAGCATGAAAATCACTTTAAACATGCTAATTTTAGCTCTAACACTGATGATCCACCTACAAATGTGAACTGACGTTCAAAAATAAAACATTTGAAAACGGACCATTTTCCACATTTCTGAAGCATGACGTAATGGGGGGTGTTATCTCTTTTGTCGAAAATCAGCCGTTTTTGCTCGAACATTAAATGCCTCCAAATGGTATTTAATTAACTTCCCGGGGTGAAGAAACCCTTTTTGAGAACTCAGAGTGAGTAAATTGGCCATTTTCATGCACTTTTAACCATTCCATAAATCTTGTGTTTTGGGCCCCTGGAAGCATGAAAATCACTTTAAACATGCTAATATTAGCTCTAACACTGATGATCCACCTACAAATGTGAACTGATGTTCAAAATGAAAACATTTGAAAACGTACCATTTTCCACATTTCTGAAGCATGACGTAATGTGGGGGTGTTATCTCTTTTGTCGAAAATCAGCCGTTTTTGCTCGAACATTAAATGCCTCCAAATGGTACTTAATTAACTTCCCGGGGTGAAGAAACCCTTTTTGAGAACTCAGAGTGAGTAAATTGGCCATTTTCATGCACTTTTAACCATTCCATAAATCTTGTGTTTTGGGCCCCTGGAAGCATGAAAATCACTTTAAACATGCTAATTTTAGCTCTAACACTGATGATCCACCTACAAATGTGAACTGACGTTCTAAAATAAAACATTTGAAAACGGACCATTTTCCACATTTCTAAAGCATGACGTAATGGGGGGGTGTTATCTCTTTTGTCGAAAATCAGCCGTATTTGCTCGAACATTAAATGCCTCCAAATGGTATTTATTCCACTTCCCGAGCCCCTGGAAGCATGAAAATCACTTTAAACATGCTAATTTTAGCTCTAACACTGATGATCCACCTACAAATGTGAACTGACGTTCAAAAATGAAACATTTGAAAACGGACCATTTTCCACATTTCTGAAGCATGACGTAATGGGGGGGTGTTATCTCTTTTGTCGAAAATCAGCCGTTTTTGCTCGAACATTAAAATCCTCCAAATGGTATTTAATTAACTTCCCGAGCCCCTGGAAGCATGAAAATCACTTTAAACATGCTAATTTTAGCTCTAACACTGATGATCCACCTACAAATGTGAACTGACGTTCAAAAATAAAACATTTGAAAACGGACCATTTTCCACATTTCTGAAGCATGACGTAATGGGGGGGTGTTATCTCTTTTGTCGAAAATCAGCCGTTTTTGCTCGAACATTAAATGCCTCCAAATGGTATTTAATTAACTTCCCGGGGTGAAGAAACCCTTTTTGAGAACTCAGAGTGAGTAAATTGGCCATTTTCATGCACTTTTAACCATTCCATAAATCTTGTGTTTTGGGCCCCTGGAAGCATGAAAATCACTTTAAACATGCTAATTTTAGCTCTAACACTGATGATCCACCTACAAATGTGAACTGACGTTCAAAAATAAAACATTTGAAAACGGACCATTTTCCACATTTCTGAAGCATGACGTAATGGGGGGGTGTTATCTCTTTTGTCGAAAATCAGCCGTTTTTGCTCGAACATTAAATGCCTCCAAATGGTATTTAATTAACTTCCCGAGCCCCTGGAAGCATGAAAATCACTTTAAACATGCTAATTTTAGCTCTAACACTGATGATCCACCTACAAATGTGAACTGACGTTCAAAAATAAAACATTTGAAAACGGACCATTTTCCACATTTCTGAAGCATGACGTAATGGGGGGGGTGTTATCTCTTTTGTCGAAAATCAGCAGTTTTTGCTCGAACATTAAATGCCTCCAAATGGTATTTAATTAACTTCCCGGGGTGAAGAAACCCTTTTTGAGAACTCAGAGTGAGTAAATTGGCCATTTTTATGCACTTTTAACCATTCCATAAATCTTGTGTTTTGGGCCCCTGGAAGCATGAAAATCACTTTAAACATGCTAATTTTAGCTCTAACACTGATGATCCACCTACAAATGTGAACTGACGTTCAAAAATAAAACATTTGAAAACGGACCATTTTCCACATTTCTGAAGCATGACGTAATGGGGGGGTGTTATCTCTTTTGTCGAAAATCAGCCGTTTTTGCTCGAACATTAAATGCCTCCAAATGGTATTTAATTAACTTCCCGGGGTGAAGAAACCCTTTTTGAGAACTCAGAGTGAGTAAATTGGCCATTTTCATGCACTTTTAACCATTCCATAAATCTTGTGTTTTGGGCCCCTGGAAGCATGAAAATCACTTTAAACATGCTAATTTTAGCTCTAACACTGATGATCCACCTACAAATGTGAACTGACGTTCAAAAATAAAACATTTGAAAACGGACCCTTTTCCACATTTCTGAAGCATGACGTAATGGGGGGGTGTTATCTCTTTTGTCGAAAATCAGCCTTTTTTGCTCGAACATTAAATGCCTCCAAATGGTATTTATTTCACTTCCCGAGCCCCTGGAAGCATGAAAATCACTTTAAACATGCTAATTTTAGCTCTAACACTGATGATCCACCTACAAATGTGAACTGACGTTCAAAAATAAAACATTTGAAAACGGACCATTTTCCACATTTCTGAAGCATGACGTAATGGGGGGGTGTTATCTCTTTTGTCGAAAATCAGCTGTTTTTGCTCGAACATTAAATGCCTCCAAATAGTATTTAATTAACTTCCCGAGCCCCTGGAAGCATGAAAATCACTTTAAACATGCTAATTTTAGCTCTAACACTGATGATCCACCTACAAATGTGAACTGACGTTCAAAAATAAAACATTTGAAAACGGACCATTTTCCACATTTCTGAAGCATGACGTAATGGGGGGGGTGTTATCTCTTTTGTGGAAAATCAGCCTTTTTTGCTCGAACATTAAATGCCTCCAAATGGTATTTATTTCACTTTCCGAGCCCCTGGAAGCATGAAAATCACTTTAAACATGCTAATTTTAGCTCTAACACTGATGATCCACCTACAAATGTGAACTGACGTTCAAAAATAAAACATTTGAAAACGGACCATTTTCCACATTTCTGAAGCATGACGTAATGGGGGGGTGTTATCTCTTTTGTCGAAAATCAGCCGTTTTTGCTCGAACATTAAATGCCTCCAAATGGTATTTAATTAACTTCCCGGGGTGAAGAAACCCTTTTTGAGAACTCAGAGTGAGTAAATTGGCCATTTTCATGCACTTTTAACCATTCCATAAATCTTGTGTTTTGGGCCCCTGGAAGCATGAAAATCACTTTAAACATGCTAATTTTAGCTCTAACACTGATGATCCACCTACAAATGTGAACTGACGTTCAAAAATAAAACATTTGAAAACGTACCATTTTCCACATTTCTGAAGCATGACGTAATGTGGGGGTGTTATCTCTTTTGTCGAAAATCAGCCGTTTTTGCTCGAACATTAAATGCCTCCAAATGGTATTTAATTAACTTCCCGGGGTGAAGAAACCCTTTTTGAGAACTCAGAGTGAGTAAATTGGCCATTTTCATGCACTTTTAACCATTCCATAAATCTTGTGTTTTGGGCCCCTGGAAGCATGAAAATCACTTTAAACATGCTAATTTTAGCTCTAACACTGATGATCCACCTACAAATGTGAACTGACGTTCAAAAATAAAACATTTGAAAACGGACCATTTTCCACATTTCTAAAGCATGACGTAATGGGGGGGTGTTATCTCTTTTGTCGAAAATCAGCCGTTTTTGCTCGAACATTAAATGCCTCCAAATGGTATTTATTTCACTTCCCGAGCCCCTGGAAGCATGAAAATCACTTTAAACATGCTAATTTTAGCTCTAACACTGATGATCCACCTACAAATGTGAACTGACGTTCAAAAATGAAACATTTGAAAACGAACCATTTTCCACACTTCTGAAGCATGACGTAATGGGGGGGGTGTTATCTCTTTTGTCGAAAATCAGCCGTTTTTGCTCGAACATTAAAATCCTCCAAATGGTATTTAATTAACTTCCCGAGCCCCTGGAAGCATGAAAATCACTTTAAACATGCTAATTTTAGCTCTAACACTGATGATCCACCTACAAATGTGAACTGACGTTCAAAAATAAAACATTTGAAAACGGACCATTTTCCACATTTCTGAAGCATGACGTAATGGGGGGGTGTTATCTCTTTTGTCGAAAATCAGCCGTTTTTGCTCGAACATTAAATGCCTCCAAATGGTATTTAATTAACTTCCCGGGGTGAAGAAACCCTTTTTGAGAACTCAGAGTGAGTAAATTGGCCATTTTCATGCACTTTTAACCATTCCATAAATCTTGTGTTTTAGGCCCCTGGAAGCATGAAAATCACTTTAAACATGCTAATTTTAGCTCTAACACTGATGATCCACCTACAAATGTGAACTGACGTTCAAAAATAAAACATTTGAAAACGGACCATTTTCCACATTTCTGAAGCATGACGTAATGGGGGGGTGTTATCTCTTTTGTCGAAAATCAGCCGTTTTTGCTCGAACATTAAATGCCTCCAAATGGTATTTAATTAACTTCCCGGGGTGAAGAAACCCTTTTTGAGAACTCAGAGTGAGTAAATTGGCCATTTTCATGCACTTTTAACCATTCCATAAATCTTGTGTTTTGGGCCCCTGGAAGCATGAAAATCACTTTAAACATGCTAATTTTAGCTCTAACACTGATGATCCACCTACAAATGTGAACTGACGTTCAAAAATAAAACATTTGAAAACGGACCATTTTCCACATTTCTGAAGCATGACGTAATGGGGGGGTGTTATCTCTTTTGTCGAAAATCAGCCGTTTTTGCTCGAACATTAAATGCATCCAAATGGTATTTAATTAACTTCCCGGGGTGAAGAAACCCTTTTTGAGAACTCAGAGTGAGTAAATTGGCCATTTTCATGCACTTTTAACCATTCCATAAATCTTGTGTTTTGGGCCCCTGGAAGCATGAAAATCACTTTAAACATGCTAATTTTAGCTCTAACACTGATGATCTACCTACAAATGTGAACTGACGTTCAAAAATAAAACATTTGAAAACGGACCATTTTCCACATTTCTGAAGCATGACGTAATGGGGGGGGTGTTATCTCTTTTGTCGAAAATCAGCTGTTTTTGCTCGAACATTAAATGCCTCCAAATGGTATTTATTCCACTTCCCGAGCCCCTGGAAGCATGAAAATCACTTTAAACATGCTAATTTTAGCTCTAACACTGATGATCCACCTACAAATGTGAACTGACGTTCAAAAATGAAACATTTGAAAACGGACCATTTTCCACATTTCTGAAGCATGACGTAATGGGGGGGTGTTATCTCTTTTGTCGAAAATCAGCCGTTTTTGCTCGAACATTAAAATCCTCCAAATGGTATTTAATTAACTTCCCGAGCCCCTGGAAGCATGAAAATCACTTTAAACATGCTAATTTTAGCTCTAACACTGATGATCCACCTACAAATGTGAACTGACGTTCAAAAATAAAACATTTGAAAACGGACCATTTTCCACATTTCTGAAGCATGACGTAATGGGGGGGTGTTATCTCTTTTGTCGAAAATCAGTCGTTTTTGCTCGAACATTAAATGCCTCCAAATGGTATTTAATTAACTTCCCGGGGTGAAGAAACCCTTTTTGAGAACTCAGAGTGAGTAAATTGGCCATTTTCATGCACTTTTAACCATTCCATAAATCTTGTGTTTTGGGCCCCTGGAAGCATGAAAATCACTTTAAACATGCTAATTTTAGCTCTAACACTGATGATCCACCTACAAATGTGAACTGACGTTCAAAAATAAAACATTTGAAAACGGACCATTTTCCACATTTCTGAAGCATGACGTAATGGGGGGGTGTTATCTCTTTTGTCGAAAATCAGCCGTTTTTGCTCGAACATTAAATGCCTCCAAATGGTATTTAATTAACTTCCCGAGCCCCTGGAAGCATGAAAATCACTTTAAACATGCTAATTTTAGCTCTAACACTGATGATCCACCTACAAATGTGAACTGACGTTCAAAAATAAAACATTTGAAAACGGACCATTTTCCACATTTCTGAAGCATGACGTAATGGGGGGGGTGTTATCTCTTTTGTCGAAAATCAGCAGTTTTTGCTCGAACATTAAATGCCTCCAAATGGTATTTAATTAACTTCCCGGGGTGAAGAAACCCTTTTTGAGAACTCAGAGTGAGTAAATTGGCCATTTTTATGCACTTTTAACCATTCCATAAATCTTGTGTTTTGGGCCCCTGGAAGCATGAAAATCACTTTAAACATGCTAATTTTAGCTCTAACACTGATGATCCACCTACAAATGTGAACTGACGTTCAAAAATAAAACATTTGAAAACGGACCATTTTCCACATTTCTGAAGCATGACGTAATGGGGGGGTGTTATCTCTTTTGTCGAAAATCAGCCGTTTTTGCTCGAACATTAAATGCCTCCAAATGGTATTTAATTAACTTCCCGGGGTGAAGAAACCCTTTTTGAGAACTCAGAGTGAGTAAATTGGCCATTTTCATGCACTTTTAACCATTCCATAAATCTTGTGTTTTGGGCCCCTGGAAGCATGAAAATCACTTTAAACATGCTAATTTTAGCTCTAACACTGATGATCCACCTACAAATGTGAACTGACGTTCAAAAATAAAACATTTGAAAACGGACCATTTTCCACATTTCTGAAGCATGACGTAATGGGGGGGTGTTATCTCTTTTGTCGAAAATCAGCCTTTTTTGCTCGAACATTAAATGCCTCCAAATGGTATTTATTTCACTTCCCGAGCCCCTGGAAGCATGAAAATCACTTTAAACATGCTAATTTTAGCTCTAACACTGATGATCCACCTACAAATGTGAACTGACGTTCAAAAATAAAACATTTGAAAACGGACCATTTTCCACATTTCTGAAGCATGACGTAATGGGGGGGTGTTATCTCTTTTGTCGAAAATCAGCTGTTTTTGCTCGAACATTAAATGCCTCCAAATAGTATTTAATTAACTTCCCGAGCCCCTGGAAGCATGAAAATCACTTTAAACATGCTAATTTTAGCTCTAACACTGATGATCCACCTACAAATGTGAACTGACGTTCAAAAATAAAACATTTGAAAACGGACCATTTTCCACATTTCTGAAGCATGACGTAATGGGGGGGTGTTATCTCTTTTGTGGAAAATCAGCCTTTTTTGCTCGAACATTAAATGCCTCCAAATGGTATTTATTTCACTTTCCGAGCCCCTGGAAGCATGAAAATCACTTTAAACATGCTAATTTTAGCTCTAACACTGATGATCCACCTACAAATGTGAACTGACGTTCAAAAATAAAACATTTGAAAACGGACCATTTTCCACATTTCTGAAGCATGACGTAATGGGGGGGTGTTATCTCTTTTGTCGAAAATCAGCCGTTTTTGCTCGAACATTAAATGCCTCCAAATGGTATTTAATTAACTTCCCGGGGTGAAGAAACCCTTTTTGAGAACTCAGAGTGAGTAAATTGGCCATTTTCATGCACTTTTAACCATTCCATAAATCTTGTGTTTTGGGCCCCTGGAAGCATGAAAATCACTTTAAACATGCTAATTTTAGCTCTAACACTGATGATCCACCTACAAATGTGAACTGACGTTCAAAAATAAAACATTTGAAAACGTACCATTTTCCACATTTCTGAAGCATGACGTAATGTGGGGGTGTTATCTCTTTTGTCGAAAATCAGCCGTTTTTGCTCGAACATTAAATGCCTCCAAATGGTATTTAATTAACTTCCCGGGGTGAAGAAACCCTTTTTGAGAACTCAGAGTGAGTAAATTGGCCATTTTCATGCACTTTTAACCATTCCATAAATCTTGTGTTTTGGGCCCCTGGAAGCATGAAAATCACTTTAAACATGCTAATTTTAGCTCTAACACTGATGATCCACCTACAAATGTGAACTGACGTTCAAAAATAAAACATTTGAAAACGGACCATTTTCCACATTTCTAAAGCATGACGTAATGGGGGGGTGTTATCTCTTTTGTCGAAAATCAGCCGTTTTTGCTCGAACATTAAATGCCTCCAAATGGTATTTATTTCACTTCCCGAGCCCCTGGAAGCATGAAAATCACTTTAAACATGCTAATTTTAGCTCTAACACTGATGATCCACCTACAAATGTGAACTGACGTTCAAAAATGAAACATTTGAAAACGAACCATTTTCCACACTTCTGAAGCATGACGTAATGGGGGGGGTGTTATCTCTTTTGTCGAAAATCAGCCGTTTTTGCTCGAACATTAAAATCCTCCAAATGGTATTTAATTAACTTCCCGAGCCCCTGGAAGCATGAAAATCACTTTAAACATGCTAATTTTAGCTCTAACACTGATGATCCACCTACAAATGTGAACTGACGTTCAAAAATAAAACATTTGAAAACGGACCATTTTCCACATTTCTGAAGCATGACGTAATGGGGGGGTGTTATCTCTTTTGTCGAAAATCAGCCGTTTTTGCTCGAACATTAAATGCCTCCAAATGGTATTTAATTAACTTCCCGGGGTGAAGAAACCCTTTTTGAGAACTCAGAGTGAGTAAATTGGCCATTTTCATGCACTTTTAACCATTCCATAAATCTTGTGTTTTAGGCCCCTGGAAGCATGAAAATCACTTTAAACATGCTAATTTTAGCTCTAACACTGATGATCCACCTACAAATGTGAACTGACGTTCAAAAATAAAACATTTGAAAACGGACCATTTTCCACATTTCTGAAGCATGACGTAATGGGGGGGTGTTATCTCTTTTGTCGAAAATCAGCCGTTTTTGCTTGAACATTAAATGCCTCCAAATGGTATTTATTTCACTTCCCGAGCCCCTGGAAGCATGAAAATCACTTTAAACATGCCAATTTTAGCTCTAACACTGATGATCCACCTACAAATGTGAACTGACGTTCAAAAATAAAACATTTGAAAACGGACCATTTTCCACATTTCTGAAGCATGACGTAATGGGTGGGTGTTATCTCTTTTGTCGAAAATCAGCCGTTTTTGCTCGAACATTAAATGCCTCCAAATGGTATTTAATTAACTTCCCGGGGTGAAGAAACCCTTTTTGAGAACTCAGAGTGAGTAAATTGGCCATTTTCATGCACTTTTAACCATTCCATAAATCTTGTGTTTTGGGCACCTGGAAGCATGAAAATCACTTTAAACATGCTAATTTTAGCTCTAACACTGATGATCCACCTACAAATGTGAACTGACGTTCAAAAATAAAACATTTGAAAACGTACCATTTTCCACATTTCTGAAGCATGACGTAATGTGGGGGTGTTATCTCTTTTGTCGAAAATCAGCCGTTTTTGCTCGAACATTAAATGCCTCCAAATGGTATTTAATTAACTTCCCAGGGTGAAGAAACCCTTTTTGAGAACTCAGAGTGAGTAAATTGGCCATTTTCATGCACTTTTAACCATTCCATAAATCTTGTGTTTTGGGCCCCTGGAAGCATGAAAATCACTTTAAACATGCTAATTTTAGCTCTAACACTGATGATCCACCTACAAATGTGAACTGACGTTCAAAAATAAAACATTTGAAAACGGACCATTTTCCACATTTCTAAAGCATGACGTAATGGGGGGGTGTTATCTCTTTTGTCGAAAATCAGCCGTATTTGCTCGAACATTAAATGCCTCCAAATGGTATTTATTCCACTTCCCGAGCCCCTGGAAGCATGAAAATCACTTTAAACATGCTAATTTTAGCTCTAACACTGATGATCCACCTACAAATGTGAACTGACGTTCAAAAATGAAACATTTGAAAACGGACCATTTTCCACATTTCTGAAGCATGACGTAATGGGGGGGTGTTATCTCTTTTGTCGAAAATCAGCCGTTTTTGCTCGAACATTAAAATCCTCCAAATGGTATTTAATTAACTTCCCGAGCCCCTGGAAGCATGAAAATCACTTTAAACATGCTAATTTTAGCTCTAACACTGATGATCCACCTACAAATGTGAACTGACGTTCAAAAATAAAACATTTGAAAACGGACCATTTTCCACATTTCTGAAGCATGACGTAATGGGGGGGTGTTATCTCTTTTGTCGAAAATCAGCCGTTTTTGCTCGAACATTAAATGCCTCCAAATGGTATTTAATTAACTTCCCGGGGTGAAGAAACCCTTTTTGAGAACTCAGAGTGAGTAAATTGGCCATTTTCATGCACTTTTAACCATTCCATAAATCTTGTGTTTTGGGCCCCTGGAAGCATGAAAATCACTTTAAACATGCTAATTTTAGCTCTAACACTGATGATCCACCTACAAATGTGAACTGACGTTCAAAAATAAAACATTTGAAAACGGACCATTTTCCACATTTCTGAAGCATGACGTAATGGGGGGGTGTTATCTCTTTTGTCGAAAATCAGCCGTTTTTGCTCGAACATTAAATGCCTCCAAATGGTATTTAATTAACTTCCCGAGCCCCTGGAAGCATGAAAATCACTTTAAACATGCTAATTTTAGCTCTAACACTGATGATCCATCTACAAATGTGAACTGACGTTCAAAAATAAAACATTTGAAAACGGACCATTTTCCACATTTCTGAAGCATGACGTAATGGGGGGGTGTTATCTCTTTTGTCGAAAATCAGCAGTTTTTGCTCGAACATTAAATGCCTCCAAATGGTATTTAATTAACTTCCCGGGGTGAAGAAACCCTTTTTGAGAACCCAGAGTGAGTAAATTGGCCATTTTCATGCACTTTTAACCATTCCATAAATCTTGTGTTTTGGGCCCCTGGAAGCATGAAAATCACTTTAAACATGCTAATTTTAGCTCTAACACTGATGATCCACCTACAAATGTGAACTGACGTTCAAAAATAAAACATTTGAAAACGGACCATTTTCCACATTTCTGAAGCATGACGTAATGGGGGGGTGTTATCTCTTTTGTCGAAAATCAGCCGTTTTTGCTCGAACATTAAATGCCTCCAAATGGTATTTAATTAACTTCCCGGGGTGAAGAAACCCTTTTTGAGAACTCAGAGTGAGTAAATTGGCCATTTTCATGCACTTTTAACCATTCCATAAATCTTGTGTTTTGGGCCCCTGGAAGCATGAAAATCACTTTAAACATGCTAATTTTAGCTCTAACACTGATGATCCACCTACAAATGTGAACTGACGTTCAAAAATAAAACATTTGAAAATGGACCATTTTCCACATTTCTGAAGCATGACGTAATGGGGGGGTGTTATCTCTTTTGTCGAAAATCAGCCTTTTTTGCTCGAACATTAAATGCCTCCAAATGGTATTTATTTCACTTCCCGAGCCCCTGGAAGCATGAAAATCACTTTAAACATGCTAATTTTAGCTCTAACACTGATGATCCACCTACAAATGTGAACTGACGTTCAAAAATAAAACATTTGAAAACGGACCATTTTCCACATTTCTGAAGCATGACGTAATGGGGGGGTGTTATCTCTTTTGTCGAAAATCAGCCGTTTTTGCTCGAACATTAAATGCCTCCAAATGGTATTTAATTAACTTCCCGAGCCCCCTGGAAGCATGAAAATCACTTTAAACATGCTAATTTTAGCTCTAACACTGATGATCCACCTACAAATGTGAACTGACGTTCAAAAATAAAACATTTGAAAACGGAACATTTTCCACATTTCTGAAGCATGACGTAATGGGGGGGTGTTATCTTTTTTGTCGAAAATCAGCCGTTTTTGCTCGAACATTAAATGCCTCCAAATGGTATTTATTTCACTTCCCGAGCCCCTGGAAGCATGAAAATCACTTTAAACATGCTAATTTTAGCTCTAACACTGATGATCCACCTACAAATGTGAACTGACGTTCAAAAATAAAACATTTGAAAACGGACCATTTTCCACATTTCTGAAGCATGACGTAATGGGGGGGTGTTATCTCTTTTGTCGAAAATCAGCCGTTTTTGCTCGAACATTAAATGCCTCCAAATGGTATTTAATTAACTTCCCGGGGTGAAGAAACCCTTTTTGAGAACTCAGAGTGAGTAAATTGGCCATTTTCATGCACTTTTAACCATTCCATAAATCTTGTGTTTTGGGCCCCTGGAAGCATGAAAATCACTTTAAACATGCTAATTTTAGCTCTAACACTGATGATCCACCTACAAATGTGAACTGACGTTCAAAAATAAAACATTTGAAAACGTACCATTTTCCACATTTCTGAAGCATGACGTAATGTGGGGGTGTTATCTCTTTTGTCGAAAATCAGCCGTTTTTGCTCGAACATTAAATGCCTCCAAATGGTATTTAATTAACTTCCCGGGGTGAAGAAACCCTTTTTGAGAACTCAGAGTGAGTAAATTGGCCATTTTCATGCACTTTTAACCATTCCATAAATCTTGTGTTTTGGGCCCCTGGAAGCATGAAAATCACTTTAAACATGCTAATTTTAGCTCTAACACTGATGATCCACCTACAAATGTGAACTGACGTTCAAAAATAAAACATTTGAAAACGGACCATTTTCCACATTTCTAAAGCATGACGTAATGGGGGGGTGTTATCTCTTTTGTCGAAAATCAGCCGTTTTTGCTCGAACATTAAATGCCTCCAAATGGTATTTATTTCACTTCCCGAGCCCCTGGAAGCATGAAAATCACTTTAAACATGCTAATTTTAGCTCTAACACTGATGATCCACCTACAAATGTGAACTGACGTTCAAAAATGAAACATTTGAAAACGAACCATTTTCCACACTTCTGAAGCATGACGTAATGGGGGGGGTGTTATCTCTTTTGTCGAAAATCAGCCGTTTTTGCTCGAACATTAAAATCCTCCAAATGGTATTTAATTAACTTCCCGAGCCCCTGGAAGCATGAAAATCACTTTAAACATGCTAATTTTAGCTCTAACACTGATGATCCACCTACAAATGTGAACTGACGTTCAAAAATAAAACATTTGAAAACGGACCATTTTCCACATTTCTGAAGCATGACGTAATGGGGGGGTGTTATCTCTTTTGTCGAAAATCAGCCGTTTTTGCTCGAACATTAAATGCCTCCAAATGGTATTTAATTAACTTCCCGGGGTGAAGAAACCCTTTTTGAGAACTCAGAGTGAGTAAATTGGCCATTTTCATGCACTTTTAACCATTCCATAAATCTTGTGTTTTAGGCCCCTGGAAGCATGAAAATCACTTTAAACATGCTAATTTTAGCTCTAACACTGATGATCCACCTACAAATGTGAACTGACGTTCAAAAATAAAACATTTGAAAACGGACCATTTTCCACATTTCTGAAGCATGACGTAATGGGGGGGTGTTATCTCTTTTGTCGAAAATCAGCCGTTTTTGCTCGAACATTAAATGCATCCAAATGGTATTTAATTAACTTCCCGGGGTGAAGAAACCCTTTTTGAGAACTCAGAGTGAGTAAATTGGCCATTTTCATGCACTTTTAACCATTCCATAAATCTTGTGTTTTGGGCCCCTGGAAGCATGAAAATCACTTTAAACATGCTAATTTTAGCTCTAACACTGATGATCTACCTACAAATGTGAACTGACGTTCAAAAATAAAACATTTGAAAACGGACCATTTTCCACATTTCTGAAGCATGACGTAATGGGGGGGGTGTTATCTCTTTTGTCGAAAATCAGCTGTTTTTGCTCGAACATTAAATGCCTCCAAATGGTATTTATTCCACTTCCCGAGCCCGAAACCCTTTTTGAGAACTCAGAGTGAGTAATTTGGCCATTTTCATGCACTTTTAACCATTCCATAAATCTTGTGTTTTGGGCCCCTGGAAGCATGAAAATCACTTTAAACATGCTAATTTTAGCTCTAACACTGATGATCCACCTACAAATGTGAACTGACGTTCCAAAATAAAACATTTGAAAACGGACCATTTTCCACATTTCTGAAGCATGACGCAATGGGGGGGGTGTTATCTCTTTTGTCGAAAATCAGCCGTTTTTGCTCGAACATTAAATGCCTCCAAATGGTATTTAATTAACTTCCCGAGCCCCTGGAAGCATGAAAATCACTTTAAACATGCTAATTTTAGCTCTAACACTGATGATCCACCTACAAATGTGAACTGACGTTCAAAAATAAAACATTTGAAAACGGACCATTTTCCACATTTCTGAAGCATGACGTAATGGGGGGGTGTTATCTCTTTTGTCGAAAATCAGCCGTTTTTGCTCGAACATTAAATGCCTCCAAATGGTATTTAATTAACTTCCCGGGGTGAAGAAACCCTTTTTGAGAACTCAGAGTGAGTAAATTGGCCATTTTCATGCACTTTTAACCATTCCATAAATCTTGTGTTTTGGGCCCCTGGAAGCATGAAAATCACTTTAAACATGCTAATTTTAGCTCTAACACTGATGATCCACCTACAAATGTGAACTGACGTTCAAAAATAAAACATTTGAAAACGGACCATTTTCCACATTTCTGAAGCATGACGTAATGGGGGGGTGTTATCTCTTTTGTCGAAAATCAGCCGTTTTTGCTCGAACATTAAATGCCTCCAAATGGTATTTAATTAACTTCCCGGGGTGAAGAAACCCTTTTTGAGAACTCAGAGTGAGTAAATTGGCCATTTTCATGCACTTTTAACCATTCCATAAATCTTGTGTTTTGGGCCCCTGGAAGCATGAAAATCACTTTAAACATGCTAATTTTAGCTCTAACACTGATGATCCACCTACAAATGTGAACTGACGTTCAAAAATAAAACATTTGAAAACGGACCATTTTCCACATTTCTGAAGCATGACGTAATGTGGGGGTGTTATCTCTTTTGTCGAAAATCAGCCGTTTTTGCTCGAACATTAAATGCCTCCAAATGGTATTTAATTAACTTCCCGGGGTGAAGAAACCCTTTTTGAGAACTCAGAGTGAGTAAATTGGCCATTTTCATGCACTTTTAACCATTCCATAAATCTTGTGTTTTGGGCCCCTGGAAGCATGAAAATCACTTTAAACATGCTAATTTTAGCTCTAACACTGATGATCCACCTACAAATGTGAACTGACGTTCAAAAATAAAACATTTGAAAACGGACCATTTTCCACATTTCTGAAGCATGACGCAATGGGGGGGTGTTATCTCTTTTGTCGAAAATCAGCCGTTTTTGCTCGAACATTAAATGCCTCCAAATGGTATTTAATTAACTTCCCGAGCCCCTGGAAGCATGAAAATCACTTTAAACATGCTAATTTTAGCTCTAACACTGATGATCCACCTACAAATGTGAACTGACGTTCAAAAATAAAACATTTGAAAACGGACCATTTTCCACATTTCTGAAGCATGACGTAATGGGGGGGTGTTATCTCTTTTGTCGAAAATCAGCCGTTTTTGCTCGAACATTAAATGCCTCCAAATGGTATTTAATTAACTTCCCGAGCCCCTGGAAGCATGAAAATCACTTTAAACATGCTAATTTTAGCTCTAACACTGATGATCCACCTACAAATGTGAACTGACGTTCAAAAATAAAACATTTGAAAACGGACCATTTTCCACATTTCTGAAGCATGACGTAATGGGGGGGTGTTATCTCTTTTGTCGAAAATCAGCAGTTTTTGCTCGAACATTAAATGCCTCCAAATGGTATTTAATTAACTTCCCGGGGTGAAGAAACCCTTTTTGAGAACTCAGAGTGAGTAAATTGGCCATTTTCATGCACTTTTAACCATTCCATAAATCTTGTGTTTTGGGGCCCTGGAAGCATGAAAATCACTTTAAACATGCTAATTTTAGCTCTAACACTGATGATCCACCTACAAATGTGAACTGACGTTCAAAAATAAAACATTTGAAAACGGACCATTTTCCACATTTCTGAAGCATGACGTAATGGGGGGGTGTTATCTCTTTTGTCGAAAATCAGCCGTTTTTGCTCGAACATTAAATGCCTCCAAATGGTATTTAATTAACTTCCCGGGGTGAAGAAACCCTTTTTGAGAACTCAGAGTGAGTAAATTGGCCATTTTCATGCACTTTTAACCATTCCATAAATCTTGTGTTTTGGGCCCCTGGAAGCATGAAAATCACTTTAAACATGCTAATTTTAGCTCTAACACTGATGATCCACCTACAAAGGTGAACTGACGTTCAAAAATAAAACATTTGAAAACGGACCATTTTCCACATTTCTGAAGCATGACGTAATGGGGGGGTGTTATCTCTTTTGTCGAAAATCAGCCTTTTTTGCTCGAACATTAAATGCCTCCAAATGGTATTTATTTCACTTCCCGAGCCCCTGGAAGCATGAAAATCACTTTAAACATGCTAATTTTAGCTCTAACACTGATGATCCACCTACAAATGTGAACTGACGTTCAAAAATAAAACATTTGAAAACGGACCATTTTCCACATTTCTGAAGCATGACGTAATGGGGGGGTGTTATCTCTTTTGTCGAAAATCAGCCGTTTTTGCTCGAACATTAAATGCCTCCAAATGGTATTTAATTAACTTCCCGAGCCCCTGGAAGCATGAAAATCACTTTAAACATGCTAATTTTAGCTCTAACACTGATGATCCACCTACAAATGTGAACTGACGTTCAAAAATAAAACATTTGAAAACGGACCATTTTCCACATTTCTGAAGCATGACGTAATGGGGGGGTGTTATCTCTTTTGTCGAAAATCAGCCGTTTTTGCTCGAACATTAAATGCCTCCAAATGGTATTTAATTAACTTCCCGGGGTGAAGAAACCCTTTTTGAGAACTCAGAGTGAGTAAATTGGCCATTTTCATGCACTTTTAACCATTCCATAAACCTTGTGTTTTGGGCCCCTGGAAGCATGAAAATCACTTTAAACATGCTAATTTTAGCTCTAACACTGATGATCCACCTACAAATGTGAACTGACGTTCAAAAATAAAACATTTGAAAACGGACCATTTTCCACATTTCTGAAGCATGACGTAATGGGGGGGTGTTATCTCTTTTGTCGAAAATCAGCCTTTTTTGCTCGAACATTAAATGCCTCCAAATGGTATTTATTTCACTTCCCGAGCCCCTGGAAGCATGAAAATCACTTTAAACATGCTAATTTGAGCTCTAACACTGATGATCCACCTACAAATGTGAACTGACGTTCAAAAATAAAACATTTGAAAACGGACCATTTTCCACATTTCTGAAGCATGACGTAATGGGGGGGTGTTATCTCTTTTGTCGAAAATCAGCCGTTTTTGCTCGAACATTAAATGCCTCCAAATGGTATTTATTTCACTTCCCGAGCCCCTGGAAGCATGAAAATCACTTTAAACATGCTAATTTTAGCTCTAACACTGATGATCCACCTACAAATGTGAACTGACGTTCAAAAATAAAACATTTGAAAACGGACCATTTTCCACATTTCTGAAGCATGACGTAATGGGGGGGTGTTATCTCTTTTGTCGAAAATCAGCCGTTTTTGCTCGAACATTAAATGCCTCCAAATGGTATTTATTTCACTTCCCGAGCCCCTGGAAGCATGAAAATCACTTTAAACATGCTAATTTTAGCTCTAACACTGATGATCCACCTACAAATGTGAACTGACGTTCAAAAATAAAACATTTGAAAACGGACCATTTTCCACATTTCTGAAGCATGACGTAATGGGGGGGTGTTATCTCTTTTGTCGAAAATCAGCCGTTTTTGCTCGAACATTAAATGCCTCCAAATGGTATTTAATTAACTTCCCGGGGTGAAGAAACCCTTTTTGAGAACTCAGAGTGAGTAAATTGGCCATTTTCATGCACTTTTAACCATTCCATAAATCTTGTGTTTTGGGCCCCTGGAAGCATGAAAATCACTTTAAACATGCTAATTTTAGCTCTAACACTGATGATCCACCTACAAATGTGAACTGACGTTCAAAAATAAAACATTTGAAAACGTACCATTTTCCACATTTCTGAAGCATGACGTAATGTGGGGGTGTTATCTCTTTTGTCGAAAATCAGCCGTTTTTGCTCGAACATTAAATGCCTCCAAATGGTATTTAATTAACTTCCCGGGGTGAAGAAACCCTTTTTGAGAACTCAGAGTGAGTAAATTGGCCATTTTCATGCACTTTTAACCATTCCATAAATCTTGTGTTTTGGGCCCCTGGAAGCATGAAAATCACTTTAAACATGCTAATTTTAGCTCTAACACTGATGATCCACCTACAAATGTGAACTGACGTTCAAAAATAAAACATTTGAAAACGGACCATTTTCCACATTTCTAAAGCATGACGTAATGGGGGGGTGTTATCTCATTTGTCGAAAATCAGCCGTATTTGCTCGAACATTAAATGCCTCCAAATGGTATTTATTCCACTTCCCGAGCCCCTGGAAGCATGAAAATCACTTTAAACATGCTAATTTTAGCTCTAACACTGATGATCCACCTACAAATGTGAACTGACGTTCAAAAATGAAACATTTGAAAACGGACCATTTTCCACATTTCTGAAGCATGACGTAATGGGGGGGTGTTATCTCTTTTGTCGAAAATCAGCCGTTTTTGCTCGAACATTAAAATCCTCCAAATGGTATTTAATTAACTTCCCGAGCCCCTGGAAGCATGAAAATCACTTTAAACATGCTAATTTTAGCTCTAACACTGATGATCCACCTACAAATGTGAACTGACGTTCAAAAATAAAACATTTGAAAACGGACCATTTTCCACATTTCTGAAGCATGACGTAATGGGGGGGTGTTATCTCTTTTGTCGAAAATCAGCCGTTTTTGCTCGAACATTAAATGCCTCCAAATGGTATTTAATTAACTTCCCGGGGTGAAGAAACCCTTTTTGAGAACTCAGAGTGAGTAAATTGGCCATTTTCATGCACTTTTAACCATTCCATAAATCTTGTGTTTTGGGCCCCTGGAAGCATGAAAATCACTTTAAACATGCTAATTTTAGCTCTAACACTGATGATCCACCTACAAATGTGAACTGACGTTCAAAAATAAAACATTTGAAAACGGACCATTTTCCACATTTCTGAAGCATGACGTAATGGGGGGGTGTTATCTCTTTTGTCGAAAATCAGCCGTTTTTGCTCGAACATTAAATGCCTCCAAATGGTATTTAATTAACTTCCCGAGCCCCTGGAAGCATGAAAATCACTTTAAACATGCTAATTTTAGCTCTAACACTAATGATCCACCTACAAATGTGAACTGACGTTCAAAAATAAAACATTTGAAAATGGACCATTTTCCACATTTCTGAAGCATGACGTAATGGGGGGGTGTTATCTCTTTTGTCGAAAATCAGCCGTTTTTGCTCGAACATTAAATGCCTCCAAATGGTATTTAATTAACTTCCCGGGTGAAGAAACCCTTTTTGAGAACTCAGAGTGAGTAAATTGGCCATTTTCATGCACTTTTAACCATTCCATAAATCTTGTGTTTTGGGCCCCTGGAAGCATGAAAATCACTTTAAACATGCTAATTTTAGCTCTAACACTGATGATCCACCTACAAATGTGAACTGACGTTCAAAAATAAAACATTTGAAAACGGACCATTTTCCACATTTCTGAAGCATGACGTAATGGGGGGGTGTTATCTCTTTTGTCGAAAATCAGCCGTTTTTGCTCGAACATTAAATGCCTCCAAATGGTATTTAATTAACTTCCCGAGCCCCTGGAAGCATGAAAATCACTTTAAACATGCTAATTTTAGCTCTAACACTGATGATCCACCTACAAATGTGAACTGACGTTCAAAAATAAAACATTTGAAAACGGACCATTTTCCACATTTCTGAAGCATGACGTAATGGGGGGGGTGTTATCTCTTTTGTCGAAAATAAGCAGTTTTTGCTCGAACATTAAATGCCTCCAAATGGTATTTAATTAACTTCCCGGGGTGAAGAAACCCTTTTTGAGAACTCAGAGTGAGTAAATTGGCCATTTTCATGCACTTTTAACCATTCCATAAATCTTGTGTTTTGGGCCCCTGGAAGCATGAAAATCACTTTAAACATGCTAATTTTAGCTCTAACACTGATGATCCACCTACAAATGTGAACTGACGTTCAAAAATAAAACATTTGAAAACGGACCATTTTCCACATTTCTGAAGCATGACGTAATGGGGGGGTGTTATCTCTTTTGTCGAAAATCAGCCGTTTTTGCTCGAACATTAAATGCCTCCAAATGGTATTTAATTAACTTCCCGGGGTGAAGAAACCCTTTTTGAGAACTCAGAGTGAGTAAATTGGCCATTTTCATGCACTTTTAACCATTCCATAAATCTTGTGTTTTGGGCCCCTGGAAGCATGAAAATCACTTTAAACATGCTAATTTTAGCTCTAACACTGATGATCCACCTACAAATGTGAACTGACGTTCAAAAATAAAACATTTGAAAACGGACCATTTTCCACATTTCTGAAGCATGACGTAATGGGGGGGTGTTATCTCTTTTGTCGAAAATCAGCCGTTTTTGCTCGAACATTAAATGCCTCCAAATGGTATTTAATTAACTTCCCGAGCCCCTGGAAGCATGAAAATCACTTTAAACATGCTAATTTTAGCTCTAACACTGATGATCCACCTACAAATGTGAACTGACGTTCAAAAATAAAACATTTGAAAACGGACCATTTTCCACATTTCTGAAGCATGACGTAATGGGGGGGTGTTATCTCTTTTGTCGAAAATCAGCCGTTTTTGCTCGAACATTAAATGCCTCCAAATGGTATTTATTTCACTTCCCGAGCCCCTGGAAGCATGAAAATCACTTTAAACATGCTAATTTTAGCTCTAACACTGATGATCCACCTACAAATGTGAACTGACGTTCAAAAATAAAACATTTGAAAACGGACCATTTTCAACATTTCTGAAGCATGACGTAATGGGGGGGTGTTATCTCTTTTGTCGAAAATCAGCCGTTTTTGCTCGAACATTAAATGCCTCCAAATGGTATTTAATTAACTTCCCGGGGTGAAGAAACCCTTTTTGAGAACTCAGAGTGAGTAAATTGGCCATTTTCATGCACTTTTAACCATTCCATAAATCTTGTGTTTTGGGCCCCTGGAAGCATGAAAATCACTTTAAACATGCTAATTTTAGCTCTAACACTGATGATCCACCTACAAATGTGAACTGACGTTCAAAAATAAAACATTTGAAAACGTACCATTTTCCACATTTCTGAAGCATGACGTAATGTGGGGGTGTTATCTCTTTTGTCGAAAATCAGCCGTTTTTGCTCGAACATTAAATGCCTCCAAATGGTATTTAATTAACTTCCCGGGGTGAAGAAACCCTTTTTGAGAACTCAGAGTGAGTAAATTGGCCATTTTCATGCACTTTTAACCATTTCATAAATCTTGTGTTTTGGGCCCCTGGAAGCATGAAAATCACTTTAAACATGCTAATTTTAGCTCTAACACTGATGATCCACCTACAAATGTGAACTGACGTTCAAAAATAAAACATTTGAAAACGGACCATTTTCCACATTTCTAAAGCATGACGTAATGGGGGGGTGTTATCTCTTTTGTCGAAAATCAGCCGTTTTTGCTCGAACATTAAATGCCTCCAAATGGTATTTATTTCACTTCCCGAGCCCCTGGAAGCATGAAAATCACTTTAAACATGCTAATTTTAGCTCTAACACTGATGATCCACCTACAAATGTGAACTGACGTTCAAAAATGAAACATTTGAAAACGGACCATTTTCCACATTTCTGAAGCATGACGTAATGGGGGGTGTTATCTCTTTTGTCGAAAATCAGCCGTTTTTGCTCGAACATTAAAATCCTCCAAATGGTATTTAATTAACTTCCCGAGCCCCTGGAAGCATGAAAATCACTTTAAACATGCTAATTTTAGCTCTAACACTGATGATCCACCTACAAATGTGAACTGACGTTCAAAAATAAAACATTTGAAAACGGACCATTTTCCACATTTCTGAAGCATGACGTAATGGGGGGGTGTTATCTCTTTTGTCGAAAATCAGCCGTTTTTGCTCGAACATTAAATGCCTCCAAATGGTATTTAATTAACTTCCCGAGCCCCTGGAAGCATGAAAATCACTTTAAACATGCTAATTTTAGCTCTAACACTGATGATCCACCTACAAATGTGAACTGACGTTCAAAAATAAAACATTTGAAAATGGACCATTTTCCACATTTCTGAAGCATGACGTAATGGGGGGGTGTTATCTCTTTTGTCGAAAATCAGCCGTTTTTGCTCGAACATTAAATGCCTCCAAATGGTATTTAATTAACTTCCCGGGTGAAGAAACCCTTTTTGAGAACTCAGAGTGAGTAAATTGGCCATTTTCATGCACTTTTAACCATTCCATAAATCTTGTGTTTTGGGCCCCTGGAAGCATGAAAATCACTTTAAACATGCTAATTTTAGCTCTAACACTGATGATCCACCTACAAATGTGAACTGACGTTCAAAAATAAAACATTTGAAAACGGACCATTTTCCACATTTCTGAAGCATGACGTAATGGGGGGGTGTTATCTCTTTTGTCGAAAATCAGCCGTTTTTGCTCGAACATTAAATGCCTCCAAATGGTATTTAATTAACTTCCCGAGCCCCTGGAAGCATGAAAATCACTTTAAACATGCTAATTTTAGCTCTAACACTGATGATCCACCTACAAATGTGAACTGACGTTCAAAAATAAAACATTTGAAAACGGACCATTTTCCACATTTCTGAAGCATGACGTAATGGGGGGGTGTTATCTCTTTTGTCGAAAATAAGCAGTTTTTGCTCGAACATTAAATGCCTCCAAATGGTATTTAATTAACTTCCCGGGTGAAGAAACCCTTTTTGAGAACTCAGAGTGAGTAAATTGGCCATTTTCATGCACTTTTAACCATTCCATAAATCTTGTGTTTTGGGCCCCTGGAAGCATGAAAATCACTTTAAACATGCTAATTTTAGCTCTAACACTGATGATCCACCTACAAATGTGAACTGACGTTCAAAAATAAAACATTTGAAAACGGACCATTTTCCACATTTCTGAAGCATGACGTAATGGGGGGGTGTTATCTCTTTTGTCGAAAATCAGCCGTTTTTGCTCGAACATTAAATGCCTCCAAATGGTATTTAATTAACTTCCCGGGGTGAAGAAACCCTTTTTGAGAACTCAGAGTGAGTAAATTGGCCATTTTCATGCACTTTTAACCATTCCATAAATCTTGTGTTTTGGGCCCCTGGAAGCATGAAAATCACTTTAAACATGCTAATTTTAGCTCTAACACTGATGATCCACCTACAAATGTGAACTGACGTTCAAAAATAAAACATTTGAAAACGGACCATTTTCCACATTTCTGAAGCATGACGTAATGGGGGGGTGTTATCTCTTTTGTCGAAAATCAGCCGTTTTTGCTCGAACATTAAATGCCTCCAAATGGTATTTAATTAACTTCCCGAGCCCCTGGAAGCATGAAAATCACTTTAAACATGCTAATTTTAGCTCTAACACTGATGATCCACCTACAAATGTGAACTGACGTTCAAAAATAAAACATTTGAAAACGGACCATTTTCCACATTTCTGAAGCATGACGTAATGGGGGGGTGTTATCTCTTTTGTCGAAAATCAGCCGTTTTTGCTCGAACATTAAATGCCTCCAAATGGTATTTATTTCACTTCCCGAGCCCCTGGAAGCATGAAAATCACTTTAAACATGCTAATTTTAGCTCTAACACTGATGATCCACCTACAAATGTGAACTGACGTTCAAAAATAAAACATTTGAAAACGGACCATTTTCAACATTTCTGAAGCATGACGTAATGGGGGGGTGTTATCTCTTTTGTCGAAAATCAGCCGTTTTTGCTCGAACATTAAATGCCTCCAAATGGTATTTAATTAACTTCCCGGGGTGAAGAAACCCTTTTTGAGAACTCAGAGTGAGTAAATTGGCCATTTTCATGCACTTTTAACCATTCCATAAATCTTGTGTTTTGGGCCCCTGGAAGCATGAAAATCACTTTAAACATGCTAATTTTAGCTCTAACACTGATGATCCACCTACAAATGTGAACTGACGTTCAAAAATAAAACATTTGAAAACGTACCATTTTCCACATTTCTGAAGCATGACGTAATGTGGGGGTGTTATCTCTTTTGTCGAAAATCAGCCGTTTTTGCTCGAACATTAAATGCTTCCAAATGGTATTTAATTAACTTCCCGGGGTGAAGAAACCCTTTTTGAGAACTCAGAGTGAGTAAATTGGCCATTTTCATACACTTTTAACCATTTCATAAATCTTGTGTTTTGGGCCCCTGGAAGCATGAAAATCACTTTAAACATGCTAATTTTAGCTCTAACACTGATGATCCACCTACAAATGTGAACTGACGTTCAAAAATAAAACATTTGAAAACGGACCATTTTCCACATTTCTAAAGCATGACGTAATGGGGGGGTGTTATCTCTTTTGTCGAAAATCAGCCGTTTTTGCTCGAACATTAAATGCCTCCAAATGGTATTTATTTCACTTCCCGAGCCCCTGGAAGCATGAAAATCACTTTAAACATGCTAATTTTAGCTCTAACACTGATGATCCACCTACAAATGTGAACTGACGTTCAAAAATGAAACATTTGAAAACGGACCATTTTCCACATTTCTGAAGCATGACGTAATGGGGGGTGTTATCTCTTTTGTCGAAAATCAGCCGTTTTTGCTCGAACATTAAAATCCTCCAAATGGTATTTAATTAACTTCCCGAGCCCCTGGAAGCATGAAAATCACTTTAAACATGCTAATTTTAGCTCTAACACTGATGATCCACCTACAAATGTGAACTGACGTTCAAAAATAAAACATTTGAAAACGGACCATTTTCCACATTTCTGAAGCATGACGTAATGGGGGGGTGTTATCTCTGTTGTCGAAAATCAGCCGTTTTTGCTCGAACATTAAATGCCTCCAAATGGTATTTAATTAACTTCCCGGGGTGAAGAAACCCTTTTTGAGAACTCAGAGTGAGTAAATTGGCCATTTTCATGCACTTTTAACCATTCCATAAATCTTGTGTTTTGGGCCCCTGGAAGCATGAAAATCACTTTAAACATGCTAATTTTAGCTCTAACACTGATGATCCACCTACAAATGTGAACTGACGTTCTAAAATAAAACATTTGAAAACGGACCATTTTCCACATTTCTGAAGCATGACGTAATGGGGGGGTGTTATCTCTTTTGTCGAAAATCAGCCGTTTTTGCTCGAACATTAAATGCCTCCAAATGGTATTTAATTAACTTCCCGGGGTGAAGAAACCCTTTTTGAGAACTCAGAGTGAGTAAATTGGCCATTTTCATGCACTTTTAACCATTCCATAAATCTTGTGTTTTGGGCCCCTGGAAGCATGAAAATCACTTTAAACATGCTAATTTTAGCTCTAACACTGATGATCCACCTACAAATGTGAACTGACGTTCAATAATAAAACATTTGAAAACGGACCATTTTCCACATTTCTGAAGCATGACGTAATGTGGGGGTGTTATCTCTTTTGTCGAAAATCAGCCGTTTTTGCTCGAACATTAAATGCCTCCAAATGGTATTTAATTAACTTCCCGGGGTGAAGAAACCCTTTTTGAGAACTCAGAGTGAGTAAATTGGCCATTTTCATGCACTTTTAACCATTCCATAAATCTTGTGTTTTGGGCCCCTGGAAGCATGAAAATCACTTTAAACATGCTAATTTTAGCTCTAACACTGATGATCCACCTACAAATGTGAACTGACGTTCAAAAATAAAACATTTGAAAACGGACCATTTTCCACATTTCTGAAGCATGACGTAATGGGGGGGGTGTTATCTCTTTTGTCGAAAATCAGCCGTTTTTGCTCGAACATTAAATGCCTCCAAATGGTATTTAATTAACTTCCCGAGCCCCTGGAAGCATGAAAATCACTTTAAACATGCTAATTTTAGCTCTAACACTGATGATCCACCTACAAATGTGAACTGACGTTCAAAAATGAAACATTTGAAAACGGACCATTTTCCACATTTCTGAAGCATGACGTAATGGGGGGGTGTTATCTCTTTTGTCGAAAATCAGCCGTTTTTGCTCGAACATTAAAATCCTCCAAATGGTATTTAATTAACTTCCCGAGCCCCTGGAAGCATGAAAATCACTTTAAACATGCTAATTTTAGCTCTAACACTGATGATCCACCTACAAATGTGAACTGACGTTCAAAAATAAAACATTTGAAAACGGACCATTTTCCACATTTCTGAAGCATGACGTAATGGGGGGGTGTTATCTCTTTTGTCGAAAATCAGCCGTTTTTGCTCGAACATTAAATGCCTCCAAATGGTATTTAATTAACTTCCCGGGGTGAAGAAACCCTTTTTGAGAACTCAGAGTGAGTAAATTGGCCATTTTCATGCACTTTTAACCATTCCATAAATCTTGTGTTTTGGGCCCCTGGAAGCATGAAAATCACTTTAAACATGCTAATTTTAGCTCTAACACTGATGATCCACCTACAAATGTGAACTGACGTTCAAAAATAAAACATTTGAAAACGGACCATTTTCCACATTTCTGAAGCATGACGTAATGGGGGGGTGTTATCTCTTTTGTCGAAAATCAGCCGTTTTTGCTCGAACATTAAATGCCTCCAAATGGTATTTAATTAACTTCCCGAGCCCCTGGAAGCATGAAAATCACTTTAAACATGCTAATTTTAGCTCTAACACTGATGATCCACCTACAAATGTGAACTGACGTTCAAAAATAAAACATTTGAAAATGGACCATTTTCCACATTTCTGAAGCATGACGTAATGGGGGGGTGTTATCTCTTTTGTCGAAAATCAGCCGTTTTTGCTCGAACATTAAATGCCTCCAAATGGTATTTAATTAACTTCCCGGGTGAAGAAACCCTTTTTGAGAACTCAGAGTGAGTAAATTGGCCATTTTCATGCACTTTTAACCATTCCATAAATCTTGTGTTTTGGGCCCCTGGAAGCATGAAAATCACTTTAAACATGCTAATTTTAGCTCTAACACTGATGATCCACCTACAAATGTGAACTGACGTTCAAAAATAAAACATTTGAAAACGGACCATTTTCCACATTTCTGAAGCATGACGTAATGGGGGGGTGTTATCTCTTTTGTCGAAAATCAGCCGTTTTTGCTCGAACATTAAATGCCTCCAAATGGTATTTAATTAACTTCCCGAGCCCCTGGAAGCATGAAAATCACTTTAAACATGCTAATTTTAGCTCTAACACTGATGATCAACCTACAAATGTGAACTGACGTTCAAAAATAAAACATTTGAAAACGGACCATTTTCCACATTTCTGAAGCATGACGTAATGGGGGGGTGTTATCTCTTTTGTCGAAAATAAGCAGTTTTTGCTCGAACATTAAATGCCTCCAAATGGTATTTAATTAACTTCCCGGGGTGAAGAAACCCTTTTTGAGAACTCAGAGTGAGTAAATTGGCCATTTTCATGCACTTTTAACCATTCCATAAATCTTGTGTTTTGGGCCCCTGGAAGCATGAAAATCACTTTAAACATGCTAATTTTAGCTCTAACACTGATGATCCACCTACAAATGTGAACTGACGTTCAAAAATAAAACATTTGAAAACGGACCATTTTCCACATTTCTGAAGCATGACGTAATGGGGGGGTGTTATCTCTTTTGTCGAAAATCAGCCGTTTTTGCTCGAACATTAAATGCCTCCAAATGGTATTTAATTAACTTCCCGGGGTGAAGAAACCCTTTTTGAGAACTCAGAGTGAGTAAATTGGCCATTTTCATGCACTTTTAACCATTCCATAAATCTTGTGTTTTGGGCCCCTGGAAGCATGAAAATCACTTTAAACATGCTAATTTTAGCTCTAACACTGATGATCCACCTACAAATGTGAACTGACGTTCAAAAATAAAACATTTGAAAACGGACCATTTTCCACATTTCTGAAGCATGACGTAATGGGGAGGTGTTATCTCTTTTGTCGAAAATCAGCCGTTTTTGCTCGAACATTAAATGCCTCCAAATGGTATTTAATTAACTTCCCGAGCCCCTGGAAGCATGAAAATCACTTTAAACATGCTAATTTTAGCTCTAACACTGATGATCCACCTACAAATGTGAACTGACGTTCAAAAATAAAACATTTGAAAACGGACCATTTTCCACATTTCTGAAGCATGACGTAATGGGGGGGTGTTATCTCTTTTGTCGAAAATCAGCCGTTTTTGCTCGAACATTAAATGCCTCCAAATGGTATTTATTTCACTTCCCGAGCCCCTGGAAGCATGAAAATCACTTTAAACATGCTAATTTTAGCTCTAACACTGATGATCCACCTACAAATGTGAACTGACGTTCAAAAATAAAACATTTGAAAACGGACCATTTTCAACATTTCTGAAGCATGACGTAATGGGGGGGGTGTTATCTCTTTTGTCGAAAATCAGCCGTTTTTGCTCGAACATTAAATGCCTCCAAATGGTATTTAATTAACTTCCCGGGGTGAAGAAACCCTTTTTGAGAACTCAGAGTGAGTAAATTGGCCATTTTCATGCACTTTTAACCATTCCATAAATCTTGTGTTTTGGGCCCCTGGAAGCATGAAAATCACTTTAAACATGCTAATTTTAGCTCTAACACTGATGATCCACCTACAAATGTGAACTGACGTTCAAAAATAAAACATTTGAAAACGTACCATTTTCCACATTTCTGAAGCATGACGTAATGTGGGGGTGTTATCTCTTTTGTCGAAAATCAGCCGTTTTTGCTCGAACATTAAATGCCTCCAAATGGTATTTAATTAACTTCCCGGGGTGAAGAAACCCTTTTTGAGAACTCAGAGTGAGTAAATTGGCCATTTTCATGCACTTTTAACCATTTCATAAATCTTGTGTTTTGGGCCCCTGGAAGCATGAAAATCACTTTAAACATGCTAATTTTAGCTCTAACACTGATGATCCACCTACAAATGTGAACTGACGTTCAAAAATAAAACATTTGAAAACGGAACATTTTCCACATTTCTAAAGCATGACGTAATGGGGGGGTGTTATCTCTTTTGTCGAAAATCAGCCGTTTTTGCTCGAACATTAAATGCCTCCAAATGGTATTTATTTCACTTCCCGAGCCCCTGGAAGCATGAAAATCACTTTAAACATGCTAATTTTAGCTCTAACACTGATGATCCACCTACAAATGTGAACTGACGTTCAAAAATGAAACATTTGAAAACGGACCATTTTCCACATTTCTGAAGCATGACGTAATGGGGGGTGTTATCTCTTTTGTCGAAAATCAGCCGTTTTTGCTCGAACATTAAAATCCTCCAAATGGTATTTAATTAACTTCCCGAGCCCCTGGAAGCATGAAAATCACTTTAAACATGCTAATTTTAGCTCTAACACTGATGATCCACCTACAAATGTGAACTGACGTTCAAAAATAAAACATTTGAAAACGGACCATTTTCCACATTTCTGAAGCAAGACGTAATGGGGGGGTGTTATCTCTGTTGTCGAAAATCAGCCGTTTTTGCTCGAACATTAAATGCCTCCAAATGGTATTTAATTAACTTCCCGGGGTGAAGAAACCCTTTTTGAGAACTCAGAGTGAGTAAATTGGCCATTTTCATGCACTTTTAACCATTCCATAAATCTTGTGTTTTGGGCCCCTGGAAGCATGAAAATCACTTTAAACATGCTAATTTTAGCTCTAACACTGATGATCCACCTACAAATGTGAACTGACGTTCAAAAATAAAACATTTGAAAACAGACCATTTTCCACATTTCTGAAGCATGACGTAATGGGGGGGTGTTATCTCTTTTGTCGAAAATCAGCCGTTTTTGCTCGAACATTAAATGCCTCCAAATGGTATTTAATTAACTTCCCGAGCCCCTGGAAGCATGAAAATCACTTTAAACATGCTAATTTTAGCTCTAACACTGATGATCCACCTACAAATGTGAACTGACGTTCAAAAATAAAACATTTGAAAACGGACCATTTTCCACATTTCTGAAGCATGACGTAATGGGGGGGTGTTATCTCTTTTGTCGAAAATAAGCAGTTTTTGCTCGAACATTAAATGCCTCCAAATGGTATTTAATTAACTTCCCGGGGTGAAGAAACCCTTTTTGAGAACTCAGAGTGAGTAAATTGGCCATTTTCATGCACTTTTAACCATTCCATAAATCTTGTGTTTTGGGCCCCTGGAAGCATGAAAATCACTTTAAACATGCTAATTTTAGCTCTAACACTGATGATCCACCTACAAATGTGAACTGACGTTCAAAAATAAAACATTTGAAAACGGACCATTTTCCACATTTCTGAAGCATGACGTAATGGGGGGGTGTTATCTCTTTTGTCGAAAATCAGCCGTTTTTGCTCGAACATTAAATGCCTCCAAATGGTATTTAATTAACTTCCCGGGGTGAAGAAACCCTTTTTGAGAACTCAGAGTGAGTAAATTGGCCATTTTCATGCACTTTTAACCATTCCATAAATCTTGTGTTTTGGGCCCCTGGAAGCATGAAAATCACTTTAAACATGCTAATTTTAGCTCTAACACTGATGATCCACCTACAAATGTGAACTGACGTTCAAAAATAAAACATTTGAAAACGGACCATTTTCCACATTTCTGAAGCATGACGTAATGGGGGGGGTGTTATCTCTTTTGTCGAAAATCAGCCGTTTTTGCTCGAACATTAAATGCCTCCAAATGGTATTTAATTAACTTCCCGAGCCCCTGGAAGCATGAAAATCACTTTAAACATGCTAATTTTAGCTCTAACACTGATGATCCACCTACAAATGTGAACTGACGTTCAAAAATAAAACATTTGAAAACGGACCATTTTCCACATTTCTGAAGCATGACGTAATGGGGGGGTGCTATCTCTTTTGTCCAAAATCAGCCGTTTTTGCTCGAACATTAAATGCCTCCAAATGGTATTTATTTCACTTCCCGAGCCCCTGGAAGCATGAAAATCACTTTAAACATGCTAATTTTAGCTCTAACACTGATGATCCACCTACAAATGTGAACTGACGTTCAAAAATAAAACATTTGAAAACGGACCATTTTCAACATTTCTGAAGCATGACGTAATGGGGGGGGTGTTATCTCTTTTGTCGAAAATCAGCCGTTTTTGCTCGAACATTAAATGCCTCCAAATGGTATTTAATTAACTTCCCGGGGTGAAGAAACCCTTTTTGAGAACTCAGAGTGAGTAAATTGGCCATTTTCATGCACTTTTAACCATTCCATAAATTTTGTGTTTTGGGCCCCTGGTAGCATGAAAATCACTTTAAACATGCTAATTTTAGCTCTAACACTGATGATCCACCTACAAATGTGAACTGACGTTCAAAAATAAAACATTTGAAAACGTACCATTTTCCACATTTCTGAAGCATGACGTAATGTGGGGTTGTTATCTCTTTTGTCGAAAATCAGCCGTTTTTGCTCGAACATTAAATGCCTCCAAATGGTATTTAATTAACTTCCCGGGGTGAAGAAACCCTTTTTGAGAACTCAGAGTGAGTAAATTGGCCATTTTCATGCACTTTTAACCATTTCATAAATCTTGTGTTTTGGGCCCCTGGAAGCATGAAAATCACTTTAAACATGCTAATTTTAGCTCTAACACTGATGATCCACCTACAAATGTGAACTGACGTTCAAAAATAAAACATTTGAAAACGGACCATCTTCCACATTTCTAAAGCATGACGTAATGGGGGGTGTTATCTCTTTTGTCGAAAATCAGCCGTTTTTGCTCGAACATTAAATGCCTCCAAATGGTATTTATTTCACTTCCCGAGCCCCTGGAAGCATGAAAATCACTTTAAACATGCTAATTTTAGCTCTAACACTGATGATCCACCTACAAATGTGAACTGACGTTCAAAAATGAAACATTTGAAAACGGACCATTTTCCACATTTCTGAAGCATGACGTAATGGGGGGTGTTATCTCTTTTGTCGAAAATCAGCCGTTTTTGCTCGAACATTAAAATCCTCCAAATGGTATTTAATTAACTTCCCGAGCCCCTGGAAGCATGAAAATCACTTTAAACATGCTAATTTTAGCTCTAACACTGATGATCCACCTACAAATGTGAACTGACGTTCAAAAATAAAACATTTGAAAACGGACCATTTTCCACATTTCTGAAGCATGACGTAATGGGGGGGTGTTATCTCTGTTGTCGAAAATCAGCCGTTTTTGCTCGAACATTAAATGCCTCCAAATGGTATTTAATTAACTTCCCGGGGTGAAGAAACCCTTTTTGAGAACTCAGAGTGAGTAAATTGGCCATTTTCATGCACTTTTAACCATTCCATAAATCTTGTGTTTTGGGCCCCTGGAAGCATGAAAATCACTTTAAACATGCTAATTTTAGCTCTAACACTGATGATCCACCTACAAATGTGAACTGACGTTCAAAAATAAAACATTTGAAAACGGACCATTTTCCACATTTCTGAAGCATGACGTAATGGGGGGGTGTTATCTCTTTTGTCGAAAATCAGCCGTTTTTGCTCGAACATTAAATGCCTCCAAATGGTATTTAATTAACTTCCCGGGGTGAAGAAACCCTTTTTGAGAACTCAGAGTGAGTAAATTGGCCATTTTCATGCACTTTTAACCATTCCATAAATCTTGTGTTTTGGGCCCCTGGAAGCATGAAAATCACTTTAAACATGCTAATTTTAGCTCTAACACTGATGATCCACCTACAAATGTGAACTGACGTTCAAAAATAAAACATTTGAAAACGGACCATTTTCCACATTTCTGAAGCATGACGTAATGTGGGGGTGTTATCTCTTTTGTCGAAAATCAGCCGTTTTTGCTCGAACATTAAATGCCTCCAAATGGTATTTAATTAACTTCCCGGGGTGAAGAAACCCTTTTTGAGAACTCAGAGTGAGTAAATTGGCCATTTTCATGCACTTTTAACCATTCCATAAATCTTGTGTTTTGGGCCCCTGGAAGCATGAAAATCACTTTAAACATGCTAATTTTAGCTCTAACACTGATGATCCACCTACAAATGTGAACTGACGTTCAAAAATAAAACATTTGAAAACGGACCATTTTCCACATTTCTGAAGCATGACGTAATGGGGGGGGTGTTATCTCTTTTGTCGAAAATCAGCCGTTTTTGCTCGAACATTAAATGCCTCCAAATGGTATTTAATTAACTTCCCGAGCCCCTGGAAGCATGAAAATCACTTTAAACATGCTAATTTTAGCTCTAACACTGATGATCCACCTACAAATGTGAACTGACGTTCAAAAATAAAACATTTGAAAACGGACCATTTTCCACATTTCTGAAGCATGACGTAATGGGGGGGGTGTTATCTCTTTTGTCGAAAATCAGCCGTTTTTGCTCGAACATTAAATGCCTCCAAATGGTATTTAATTAACTTCCCGAGCCCCTGGAAGCATGAAAATCACTTTAAACATGCTAATTTTAGCTCTAACACTGATGATCCACCTACAAATGTGAACTGACGTTCAAAAATAAAACATTTGAAAACGGACCATTTTCCACATTTCTGAAGCATGACGTAATGGGGGGGTGTTATCTCTTTTGTCGAAAATCAGCAGTTTTTGCTCGAACATTAAATGCCTCCAAATGGTATTTAATTAACTTCCCGGGGTGAAGAAACCCTTTTTGAGAACTCAGAGTGAGTAAATTGGCCATTTTCATGCACTTTTAACCATTCCATAAATCTTGTGTTTTGGGGCCCTGGAAGCATGAAAATCACTTTAAACATGCTAATTTTAGCTCTAACACTGATGATCCACCTACAAATGTGAACTGACGTTCAAAAATAAAACATTTGAAAACGGACCATTTTCCACATTTCTGAAGCATGACGTAATGGGGGGGTGTTATCTCTTTTGTCGAAAATCAGCCGTTTTTGCTCGAACATTAAATGCCTCCAAATGGTATTTAATTAACTTCCCGGGGTGAAGAAACCCTTTTTGAGAACTCAGAGTGAGTAAATTGGCCATTTTCATGCACTTTTAACCATTCCATAAATCTTGTGTTTTGGGCCCCTGGAAGCATGAAAATCACTTTAAACATGCTAATTTTAGCTCTAACACTGATGATCCACCTACAAATGTGAACTGACGTTCAAAAATAAAACATTTGAAAACGGACCATTTTCCACATTTCTGAAGCATGACGTAATGGGGGGGTGTTATCTCTTTTGTCGAAAATCAGCCTTTTTTGCTCGAACATTAAATGCCTCCAAATGGTATTTATTTCACTTCCCGAGCCCCTGGAAGCATGAAAATCACTTTAAACATGCTAATTTTAGCTCTAACACTGATGATCCACCTACAAATGTGAACTGACGTTCAAAAATAAAACATTTGAAAACGGACCATTTTCCACATTTCTGAAGCATGACGTAATGGGGGGGTGTTATCTCTTTTGTCGAAAATCAGCCGTTTTTGCTCGAACATTAAATGCCTCCAAATGGTATTTAATTAACTTCCCGAGCCCCTGGAAGCATGAAAATCACTTTAAACATGCTAATTTTAGCTCTAACACTGATGATCCACCTACAAATGTGAACTGACGTTCAAAAATAAAACATTTGAAAACGGACCATTTTCCACATTTCTGAAGCATGACGTAATGGGGGGTGTTATCTCTTTTGTCGAAAATCAGCCGTTTTTGCTCGAACATTAAATGCCTCCAAATGGTATTTATTTCACTTCCCGAGCCCCTGGAAGCATGAAAATCACTTTAAACATGCTAATTTTAGCTCTAACACTGATGATCCACCTACAAATGTGAACTGACGTTCAAAAATAAAACATTTGAAAACGGACCATTTTCAACATTTCTGAAGCATGACGTAATGGGGGGGGTGTTATCTCTTTTGTCGAAAATCAGCCGTTTTTGCTCGAACATTAAATGCCTCCAAATGGTATTTAATTAACTTCCCGGGGTGAAGAAACCCTTTTTGAGAACTCAGAGTGAGTAAATTGGCCATTTTCATGCACTTTTAACCATTCCATAAATTTTGTGTTTTGGGCCCCTGGTAGCATGAAAATCACTTTAAACATGCTAATTTTAGCTCTAACACTGATGATCCACCTACAAATGTGAACTGACGTTCAAAAATAAAACATTTGAAAACGTACCATTTTCCACATTTCTGAAGCATGACGTAATGTGGGGTTGTTATCTCTTTTGTCGAAAATCAGCCGTTTTTGCTCGAACATTAAATGCCTCCAAATGGTATTTAATTAACTTCCCGGGGTGAAGAAACCCTTTTTGAGAACTCAGAGTGAGTAAATTGGCCATTTTCATGCACTTTTAACCATTTCATAAATCTTGTGTTTTGGGCCCCTGGAAGCATGAAAATCACTTTAAACATGCTAATTTTAGCTCTAACACTGATGATCCACCTACAAATGTGAACTGACGTTCAAAAATAAAACATTTGAAAACGGACCATCTTCCACATTTCTAAAGCATGACGTAATGGGGGGTGTTATCTCTTTTGTCGAAAATCAGCCGTTTTTGCTCGAACATTAAATGCCTCCAAATGGTATTTATTTCACTTCCCGAGCCCCTGGAAGCATGAAAATCACTTTAAACATGCTAATTTTAGCTCTAACACTGATGATCCACCTACAAATGTGAACTGACGTTCAAAAATGAAACATTTGAAAACGGACCATTTTCCACATTTCTGAAGCATGACGTAATGGGGGGTGTTATCTCTTTTGTCAAAAATCAGCCGTTTTTGCTCGAACATTAAAATCCTCCAAATGGTATTTAATTAACTTCCCGAGCCCCTGGAAGCATGAAAATCACTTTAAACATGCTAATTTTAGCTCTAACACTGATGATCCACCTACAAATGTGAACTGACGTTCAAAAATAAAACATTTGAAAACGGACCATTTTCCACATTTCTGAAGCATGACGTAATGGGGGGGTGTTATCTCTGTTGTCGAAAATCAGCCGTTTTTGCTCGAACATTAAATGCCTCCAAATGGTATTTAATTAACTTCCCGGGGTGAAGAAACCCTTTTTGAGAACTCAGAGTGAGTAAATTGGCCATTTTCATGCACTTTTAACCATTCCATAAATCTTGTGTTTTGGGCCCCTGGAAGCATGAAAATCACTTTAAACATGCTAATTTTAGCTCTAACACTGATGATCCACCTACAAATGTGAACTGACGTTCAAAAATAAAACATTTGAAAACGGACCATTTTCCACATTTCTGAAGCATGACGTAATGGGGGGGTGTTATCTCTTTTGTCGAAAATCAGCCGTTTTTGCTCGAACATTAAATGCCTCCAAATGGTATTTAATTAACTTCCCGGGGTGAAGAAACCCTTTTTGAGAACTCAGAGTGAGTAAATTGGCCATTTTCATGCACTTTTAACCATTCCATAAATCTTGTGTTTTGGGCCCCTGGAAGCATGAAAATCACTTTAAACATGCTAATTTTAGCTCTAACACTGATGATCCACCTACAAATGTGAACTGACGTTCAAAAATAAAACATTTGAAAACGGACCATTTTCCACATTTCTGAAGCATGACGTAATGTGGGGGTGTTATCTCTTTTGTCGAAAATCAGCCGTTTTTGCTCGAACATTAAATGCCTCCAAATGGTATTTAATTAACTTCCCGGGGTGAAGAAACCCTTTTTGAGAACTCAGAGTGAGTAAATTGGCCATTTTCATGCACTTTTAACCATTCCATAAATCTTGTGTTTTGGGCCCCTGGAAGCATGAAAATCACTTTAAACATGCTAATTTTAGCTCTAACACTGATGATCCACCTACAAATGTGAACTGACGTTCAAAAATAAAACATTTGAAAACGGACCATTTTCCACATTTCTGAAGCATGACGTAATGGGGGGGGTGTTATCTCTTTTGTCGAAAATCAGCCGTTTTTGCTCGAACATTAAATGCCTCCAAATGGTATTTAATTAACTTCCCGAGCCCCTGGAAGCATGAAAATCACTTTAAACATGCTAATTTTAGCTCTAACACTGATGATCCACCTACAAATGTGAACTGACGTTCAAAAATAAAACATTTGAAAACGGACCATTTTCCACATTTCTGAAGCATGACGTAATGGGGGGGGTGTTATCTCTTTTGTCGAAAATCAGCCGTTTTTGCTCGAACATTAAATGCCTCCAAATGGTATTTAATTAACTTCCCGAGCCCCTGGAAGCATGAAAATCACTTTAAACATGCTAATTTTAGCTCTAACACTGATGATCCACCTACAAATGTGAACTGACGTTCAAAAATAAAACATTTGAAAACGGACCATTTTCCACATTTCTGAAGCATGACGTAATGGGGGGGTGTTATCTCTTTTGTCGAAAATCAGCAGTTTTTGCTCGAACATTAAATGCCTCCAAATGGTATTTAATTAACTTCCCGGGGTGAAGAAACCCTTTTTGAGAACTCAGAGTGAGTAAATTGGCCATTTTCATGCACTTTTAACCATTCCATAAATCTTGTGTTTTGGGGCCCTGGAAGCATGAAAATCACTTTAAACATGCTAATTTTAGCTCTAACACTGATGATCCACCTACAAATGTGAACTGACGTTCAAAAATAAAACATTTGAAAACGGACCATTTTCCACATTTCTGAAGCATGACGTAATGGGGGGGTGTTATCTCTTTTGTCGAAAATCAGCCGTTTTTGCTCGAACATTAAATGCCTCCAAATGGTATTTAATTAACTTCCCGGGGTGAAGAAACCCTTTTTGAGAACTCAGAGTGAGTAAATTGGCCATTTTCATGCACTTTTAACCATTCCATAAATCTTGTGTTTTGGGCCCCTGGAAGCATGAAAATCACTTTAAACATGCTAATTTTAGCTCTAACACTGATGATCCACCTACAAATGTGAACTGACGTTCAAAAATAAAACATTTGAAAACGGACCATTTTCCACATTTCTGAAGCATGACGTAATGGGGGGGTGTTATCTCTTTTGTCGAAAATCAGCCTTTTTTGCTCGAACATTAAATGCCTCCAAATGGTATTTATTTCACTTCCCGAGCCCCTGGAAGCATGAAAATCACTTTAAACATGCTAATTTTAGCTCTAACACTGATGATCCACCTACAAATGTGAACTGACGTTCAAAAATAAAACATTTGAAAACGGACCATTTTCCACATTTCTGAAGCATGACGTAATGGGGGGGTGTTATCTCTTTTGTCGAAAATCAGCCGTTTTTGCTCGAACATTAAATGCCTCCAAATGGTATTTAATTAACTTCCCGAGCCCCTGGAAGCATGAAAATCACTTTAAACATGCTAATTTTAGCTCTAACACTGATGATCCACCTACAAATGTGAACTGACGTTCAAAAATAAAACATTTGAAAACGGACCATTTTCCACATTTCTGAAGCATGACGTAATGGGGGGTGTTATCTCTTTTGTCGAAAATCAGCCGTTTTTGCTCGAACATTAAATGCCTCCAAATGGTATTTATTTCACTTCCCGAGCCCCTGGAAGCATGAAAATCACTTTAAACATGCTAATTTTAGCTCTAACACTGATGATCCACCTACAAATGTGAACTGACGTTCAAAAATGAAACATTTGAAAACGGACCATTTTCCACATTTCTGAAGCATGACGTAATGGGGGGGTGTTATCTCTTTTGTCGAAAATCAGCTGTTTTTGCTCGAACATTAAAATCCTCCAAATGGTATTTAATTAACTTCCCGAGCCCCTGGAAGCATGAAAATCACTTTAAACATGCTAATTTTAGCTCTAACACTGATGATCCACCTACAAATGTGAACTGACGTTCAAAAATAAAACATTTGAAAACGGACCATTTTCCACATTTCTGAAGCATGACGTAATGGGGGGGTGTTATCTCTTTTGTCGAAAATCAGCCGTTTTTGCTCGAACATTAAATGCCTCCAAATGGTATTTAATTAACTTCCCGGGGTGAAGAAACCCTTTTTGAGAACTCAGAGTGAGTAAATTGGCCATTTTCATGCACTTTTAACCATTCCATAAATCTTGTGTTTTGGGCCCCTGGAAGCATGAAAATCACTTTAAACATGCTAATTTTAGCTCTAACACTGATGATCCACCTACAAATGTGAACTGACGTTCAAAAATAAAACATTTGAAAACGGACCATTTTCCACATTTCTGAAGCATGACGTAATGGGGGGGTGTTATCTCTTTTGTCGAAAATCAGCCGTTTTTGCTCGAACATTAAATGCCTCCAAATGGTATTTAATTAACTTCCCGGGGTGAAGAAACCCTTTTTGAGAACTCAGAGTGAGTAAATTGGCCATTTTCATGCACTTTTAACCATTCCATAAATCTTGTGTTTTGGGCCCCTGGAAGCATGAAAATCACTTTAAACATGCTAATTTTAGCTCTAACACTGATGATCCACCTACAAATGTGAACTGACGTTCAAAAATAAAACATTTGAAAACGGACCATTTTCCACATTTCTGAAGCATGACGTAATGTGGGGGTGTTATCTCTTTTGTCGAAAATCAGCCGTTTTTGCTCGAACATTAAATGCCTCCAAATGGTATTTAATTAACTTCCCGGGGTGAAGAAACCCTTTTTGAGAACTCAGAGTGAGTAAATTGGCCATTTTCATGCACTTTTAACCATTCCATAAATCTTGTGTTTTGGGCCCCTGGAAGCATGAAAATCACTTTAAACATGCTAATTTTAGCTCTAACACTGATGATCCACCTACAAATGTGAACTGACGTTCAAAAATAAAACATTTGAAAACGGACCATTTTCCACATTTCTAAAGCATGACGTAATGGGGGGGTGTTATCTCTTTTGTCGAAAATCAGCCGTTTTTGCTCGAACATTAAAATCCTCCAAATGGTATTTAATTAACTTCCCGAGCCCCTGGAAGCATGAAAATCACTTTAAACATGCTAATTTTAGCTCTAACACTGATGATCCACCTACAAATGTGAACTGACGTTCAAAAATAAAACATTTGAAAACGGACCATTTTCCACATTTCTGAAGCATGACGTAATGGGGGGGTGTTATCTCTTTTGTCGAAAATCAGCCGTTTTTGCTCGAACATTAAATGCCTCCAAATGGTATTTAATTAACTTCCCGGGGTGAAGAAACCCTTTTTGAGAACTCAGAGTGAGTAAATTGGCCATTTTCATGCACTTTTAACCATTCCATAAATCTTGTGTTTTGGGCCCCTGGAAGCATGAAAATCACTTTAAACATGCTAATTTTAGCTCTAACACTGATGATCCACCTACAAATGTGAACTGACGTTCAAAAATAAAACATTTGAAAACGGACCATTTTCCACATTTCTGAAGCATGACGTAATGGGGGGGTGTTATCTCTTTTGTCGAAAATCAGCCGTTTTTGCTCGAACATGAAATGCCTCCAAATGGTATTTAATTAACTTCCCGGGGTGAAGAAACCCTTTTTGAGAACTCAGAGTGAGTAAATTGGCCATTTTCATGCAGTTTTAACCATTCCATAAATCTTGTGTTTTGGGCCCCTGGAAGCATGAAAATCACTTTAAACATGCTAATTTTAGCTCTAACACTGATGATCCACCTACAAATGTGAACTGACGTTCAAAAATAAAACATTTGAAAACGGACCATTTTCCACATTTCTGAAGCATGACGTAATGGGGGGGTGTTATCTCTTTTGTCGAAAATCAGCCGTTTTTGCTCGAACATTAAATGCCTCCAAATGGTATTTAATTAACTTCCCGAGCCCCTGGAAGCATGAAAATCACTTTAAACATGCTAATTTTAGCTCTAACACTGATGATCCACCTACAAATGTGAACTGACGTTCAAAAATAAAACATTTGAAAACGGACCATTTTCCACATTTCTGAAGCATGACGTAATGGGGGGGTGCTATCTCTTTTGTCGAAAATCAGCCGTTTTTGCTCGAACATTAAATGCCTCCAAATGGTATTTATTTCACTTCCCGAGCCCCTGGAAGCATGAAAATCACTTTAAACATGCTAATTTTAGCTCTAACACTGATGATCCACCTACAAATGTGAACTGACGTTCAAAAATAAAACATTTGAAAACGGACCATTTTCAACATTTCTGAAGCATGACGTAATGGGGGGGGTGTTATCTCTTTTGTCGAAAATCAGCCGTTTTTGCTCGAACATTAAATGCCTCCAAATGGTATTTAATTAACTTCCCGGGGTGAAGAAACCCTTTTTGAGAACTCAGAGTGAGTAAATTGGCCATTTTCATGCACTTTTAACCATTCCATAAATTTTGTGTTTTGGGCCCCTGGTAGCATGAAAATCACTTTAAACATGCTAATTTTAGCTCTAACACTGATGATCCACCTACAAATGTGAACTGACGTTCAAAAATAAAACATTTGAAAACGTACCATTTTCCACATTTCTGAAGCATGACGTAATGTGGGGTTGTTATCTCTTTTGTCGAAAATCAGCCGTTTTTGCTCGAACATTAAATGCCTCCAAATGGTATTTAATTAACTTCCCGGGGTGAAGAAACCCTTTTTGAGAACTCAGAGTGAGTAAATTGGCCATTTTCATGCACTTTTAACCATTTCATAAATCTTGTGTTTTGGGCCCCTGGAAGCATGAAAATCACTTTAAACATGCTAATTTTAGCTCTAACACTGATGATCCACCTACAAATGTGAACTGACGTTCAAAAATAAAACATTTGAAAACGGACCATCTTCCACATTTCTAAAGCATGACGTAATGGGGGGTGTTATCTCTTTTGTCGAAAATCAGCCGTTTTTGCTCGAACATTAAATGCCTCCAAATGGTATTTATTTCACTTCCCGAGCCCCTGGAAGCATGAAAATCACTTTAAACATGCTAATTTTAGCTCTAACACTGATGATCCACCTACAAATGTGAACTGACGTTCAAAAATGAAACATTTGAAAACGGACCATTTTCCACATTTCTGAAGCATGACGTAATGGGGGGTGTTATCTCTTTTGTCGAAAATCAGCCGTTTTTGCTCGAACATTAAAATCCTCCAAATGGTATTTAATTAACTTCCCGAGCCCCTGGAAGCATGAAAATCACTTTAAACATGCTAATTTTAGCTCTAACACTGATGATCCACCTACAAATGTGAACTGACGTTCAAAAATAAAACATTTGAAAACGGACCATTTTCCACATTTCTGAAGCATGACGTAATGGGGGGGTGTTATCTCTGTTGTCGAAAATCAGCCGTTTTTGCTCGAACATTAAATGCCTCCAAATGGTATTTAATTAACTTCCCGGGGTGAAGAAACCCTTTTTGAGAACTCAGAGTGAGTAAATTGGCCATTTTCATGCACTTTTAACCATTCCATAAATCTTGTGTTTTGGGCCCCTGGAAGCATGAAAATCACTTTAAACATGCTAATTTTAGCTCTAACACTGATGATCCACCTACAAATGTGAACTGACGTTCAAAAATAAAACATTTGAAAACGGACCATTTTCCACATTTCTGAAGCATGACGTAATGGGGGGGTGTTATCTCTTTTGTCGAAAATCAGCCGTTTTTGCTCGAACATTAAATGCCTCCAAATGGTATTTAATTAACTTCCCGGGGTGAAGAAACCCTTTTTGAGAACTCAGAGTGAGTAAATTGGCCATTTTCATGCACTTTTAACCATTCCATAAATCTTGTGTTTTGGGCCCCTGGAAGCATGAAAATCACTTTAAACATGCTAATTTTAGCTCTAACACTGATGATCCACCTACAAATGTGAACTGACGTTCAAAAATAAAACATTTGAAAACGGACCATTTTCCACATTTCTGAAGCATGACGTAATGTGGGGGTGTTATCTCTTTTGTCGAAAATCAGCCGTTTTTGCTCGAACATTAAATGCCTCCAAATGGTATTTAATTAACTTCCCGGGGTGAAGAAACCCTTTTTGAGAACTCAGAGTGAGTAAATTGGCCATTTTCATGCACTTTTAACCATTCCATAAATCTTGTGTTTTGGGCCCCTGGAAGCATGAAAATCACTTTAAACATGCTAATTTTAGCTCTAACACTGATGATCCACCTACAAATGTGAACTGACGTTCAAAAATAAAACATTTGAAAACGGACCATTTTCCACATTTCTGAAGCATGACGTAATGGGGGGGGTGTTATCTCTTTTGTCGAAAATCAGCCGTTTTTGCTCGAACATTAAATGCCTCCAAATGGTATTTAATTAACTTCCCGAGCCCCTGGAAGCATGAAAATCACTTTAAACATGCTAATTTTAGCTCTAACACTGATGATCCACCTACAAATGTGAACTGACGTTCAAAAATAAAACATTTGAAAACGGACCATTTTCCACATTTCTGAAGCATGACGTAATGGGGGGGGTGTTATCTCTTTTGTCGAAAATCAGCCGTTTTTGCTCGAACATTAAATGCCTCCAAATGGTATTTAATTAACTTCCCGAGCCCCTGGAAGCATGAAAATCACTTTAAACATGCTAATTTTAGCTCTAACACTGATGATCCACCTACAAATGTGAACTGACGTTCAAAAATAAAACATTTGAAAACGGACCATTTTCCACATTTCTGAAGCATGACGTAATGGGGGGGTGTTATCTCTTTTGTCGAAAATCAGCCGTTTTTGCTCGAACATTAAATGCCTCCAAATGGTATTTAATTAACTTCCCGGGGTGAAGAAACCCTTTTTGAGAACTCAGAGTGAGTAAATTGGCCATTTTCATGCACTTTTAACCATTCCATAAATCTTGTGTTTTGGGCCCCTGGAAGCATGAAAATCACTTTAAACATGCTAATTTTAGCTCTAACACTGATGATCCACCTACAAATGTGAACTGACGTTCAAAAATAAAACATTTGAAAACGGACCATTTTCCACATTTCTGAAGCATGACGTAATGGGGGGGTGTTATCTCTTTTGTCGAAAATCAGCCTTTTTTGCTCGAACATTAAATGCCTCCAAATGGTATTTATTTCACTTCCCGAGCCCCTGGAAGCATGAAAATCACTTTAAACATGCTAATTTTAGCTCTAACACTGATGATCCACCTACAAATGTGAACTGACGTTCAAAAATAAAACATTTGAAAACGGACCATTTTCCACATTTCTGAAACATGACGTAATGGGGGGGTGTTATCTCTTTTGTCGAAAATCAGCCGTTTTTGCTCGAACATTAAATGCCTCCAAATGGTATTTAATTAACTTCCCGAGCCCCTGGAAGCATGAAAATCACTTTAAACATGCTAATTTTAGCTCTAACACTGATGATCCACCTACAAATGTGAACTGACGTTCAAAAATAAAACATTTGAAAACGGACCATTTTCCACATTTCTGAAGCATGACGTAATGGGGGGTGTTATCTCTTTTGTCGAAAATCAGCCGTTTTTGCTCGAACATTAAATGCCTCCAAATGGTATTTATTTCACTTCCCGAGCCCCTGGAAGCATGAAAATCACTTTAAACATGCTAATTTTAGCTCTAACACTGATGATCCACCTACAAATGTGAACTGACGTTCAAAACAAAAACATTTGAAAACGGACCATTTTCCACATTTCTGAAGCATGACGTAATGGGGGGGTGTTATCTCTTTTGTCGAAAATCAGCCGTTTTTGCTCGAACATTAAATGCCTCCAAATGGTATTTAATTAACTTCCCGGGGTGAAGAAACCCTTTTTGAGAACTCAGAGTGAGTAAATTGGCTATTTTCATGCACTTTTAACCATTCCATAAATCTTGTGTTTTGGGCCCCTGGAAGCATGAAAATCACTTTAAACATGCTAATTTTAGCTCTAACACTGATGATCCACCTACAAATGTGAACTGACGTTCAAAAATAAAACATTTGAAAACGTACCATTTTCCACATTTCTGAAGCATGACGTAATGTGGGGGTGTTATCTCTTTTGTCGAAAATCAGCCGTTTTTGCTCGAACATTAAATGCCTCCAAATGGTATTTAATTAACTTCCCGGGGTGAAGAAACCCTTTTTGAGAACTCAGAGTGAGTAAATTGGCCATTTTCATGCACTTTTAACCATTCCATAAATCTTGTGTTTTGGGCCCCTGGAAGCATGAAAATCACTTTTAAAATGCTAATTTTAGCTCTAACACTGATGATCCACCTACAAATGTGAACTGACGTTCAAAAATAAAACATTTGAAAACGGACCATTTTCCACATTTCTAAAGCATGACGTAATGGGGGGGTGTTATCTCTTTTGTCGAAAATCAGCCGTTTTTGCTCGAACATTAAATGCCTCCAAATGGTATTTATTTCACTTCCCGAGCCCCTGGAAGCATGAAAATCACTTTAAACATGCTAATTTTAGCTCTAACACTGATGATCCACCTACAAATGTGAACTGACGTTCAAAAATGAAACATTTGAAAACGGACCATTTTCCACATTTCTGAAGCATGACGTAATGGGGGGGTGTTATCTCTTTTGTCGAAAATCAGCTGTTTTTGCTCGAACATTAAAATCCTCCAAATGGTATTTAATTAACTTCCCGAGCCCCTGGAAGCATGAAAATCACTTTAAACATGCTAATTTTAGCTCTAACACTGATGATCCACCTACAAATGTGAACTGACGTTCAAAAATAAAACATTTGAAAACGGACCATTTTCCACATTTCTGAAGCATGACGTAATGGGGGGGTGTTATCTCTTTTGTCGAAAATCAGCCGTTTTTGCTCGAACATTAAATGCCTCCAAATGGTATTTAATTAACTTCCCGGGGTGAAGAAACCCTTTTTGAGAACTCAGAGTGAGTAAATTGGCCATTTTCATGCACTTTTAACCATTCCATAAATCTTGTGTTTTGGGCCCCTGGAAGCATGAAAATCACTTTAAACATGCTAATTTTAGCTCTAACACTGATGATCCACCTACAAATGTGAACTGACGTTCAAAAATAAAACATTTGAAAACGGACCATTTTCCACATTTCTGAAGCATGACGTAATGGGGGGGTGTTATCTCTTTTGTCGAAAATCAGCCGTTTTTGCTCGAACATTAAATGCCTCCAAATGGTATTTAATTAACTTCCCGGGGTGAAGAAACCCTTTTTGAGAACTCAGAGTGAGTAAATTGGCCATTTTCATGCACTTTTAACCATTCCATAAATCTTGTGTTTTGGGCCCCTGGAAGCATGAAAATCACTTTAAACATGCTAATTTTAGCTCTAACACTGATGATCCACCTACAAATGTGAACTGACGTTCAAAAATAAAACATTTGAAAACGGACCATTTTCCACATTTCTGAAGCATGACGTAATGTGGGGGTGTTATCTCTTTTGTCGAAAATCAGCCGTTTTTGCTCGAACATTAAATGCCTCCAAATGGTATTTAATTAACTTCCCGGGGTGAAGAAACCCTTTTTGAGAACTCAGAGTGAGTAAATTGGCCATTTTCATGCACTTTTAACCATTCCATAAATCTTGTGTTTTGGGCCCCTGGAAGCATGAAAATCACTTTAAACATGCTAATTTTAGCTCTAACACTGATGATCCACCTACAAATGTGAACTGACGTTCAAAAATAAAACATTTGAAAACGGACCATTTTCCACATTTCTAAAGCATGACGTAATGGGGGGGTGTTATCTCTTTTGTCGAAAATCAGCCGTTTTTGCTCGAACATTAAAATCCTCCAAATGGTATTTAATTAACTTCCCGAGCCCCTGGAAGCATGAAAATCACTTTAAACATGCTAATTTTAGCTCTAACACTGATGATCCACCTACAAATGTGAACTGACGTTCAAAAATAAAACATTTGAAAACGGACCATTTTCCACATTTCTGAAGCATGACGTAATGGGGGGGTGTTATCTCTTTTGTCGAAAATCAGCCGTTTTTGCTCGAACATTAAATGCCTCCAAATGGTATTTAATTAACTTCCCGGGGTGAAGAAACCCTTTTTGAGAACTCAGAGTGAGTAAATTGGCCATTTTCATGCACTTTTAACCATTCCATAAATCTTGTGTTTTGGGCCCCTGGAAGCATGAAAATCACTTTAAACATGCTAATTTTAGCTCTAACACTGATGATCCACCTACAAATGTGAACTGACGTTCAAAAATAAAACATTTGAAAACGGACCATTTTCCACATTTCTGAAGCATGACGTAATGGGGGGGTGTTATCTCTTTTGTCGAAAATCAGCCGTTTTTGCTCGAACATGAAATGCCTCCAAATGGTATTTAATTAACTTCCCGGGGTGAAGAAACCCTTTTTGAGAACTCAGAGTGAGTAAATTGGCCATTTTCATGCACTTTTAACCATTCCATAAATCTTGTGTTTTGGGCCCCTGGAAGCATGAAAATCACTTTAAACATGCTAATTTTAGCTCTAACACTGATGATCCACCTACAAATGTGAACTGACGTTCAAAAATAAAACATTTGAAAACGGACCATTTTCCACATTTCTGAAGCATGACGTAATGGGGGGGGTGTTATCTCTTTTGTCGAAAATCAGCCGTTTTTGCTCGAACATTAAATGCCTCCAAATGGTATTTAATTAACTTCCCGAGCCCCTGGAAGCATGAAAATCACTTTAAACATGCTAATTTTAGCTCTAACACTGATGATCCACCTACAAATGTGAACTGACGTTCAAAAATAAAACATTTGAAAACGGACCATTTTCCACATTTCTGAAGCATGACGTAATGGGGGGGGTGTTATCTCTTTTGTCGAAAATCAGCCGTTTTTGCTCGAACATTAAATGCCTCCAAATGGTATTTAATTAACTTCCCGAGCCCCTGGAAGCATGAAAATCACTTTAAACATGCTAATTTTAGCTCTAACACTGATGATCCACCTACAAATGTGAACTGACGTTCAAAAATAAAACATTTGAAAACGGACCATTTTCCACATTTCTGAAGCATGACGTAATGGGGGGGTGTTATCTCTTTTGTCGAAAATCAGCCGTTTTTGCTCGAACATTAAATGCCTCCAAATGGTATTTAATTAACTTCCCGGGGTGAAGAAACCCTTTTTGAGAACTCAGAGTGAGTAAATTGGCCATTTTCATGCACTTTTAACCATTCCATAAATCTTGTGTTTTGGGCCCCTGGAAGCATGAAAATCACTTTAAACATGCTAATTTTAGCTCTAACACTGATGATCCACCTACAAATGTGAACTGACGTTCAAAAATAAAACATTTGAAAACGGACCATTTTCCACATTTCTGAAGCATGACGTAATGGGGGGGTGTTATCTCTTTTGTCGAAAATCAGCCTTTTTTGCTCGAACATTAAATGCCTCCAAATGGTATTTATTTCACTTCCCGAGCCCCTGGAAGCATGAAAATCACTTTAAACATGCTAATTTTAGCTCTAACACTGATGATCCACCTACAAATGTGAACTGACGTTCAAAAATAAAACATTTGAAAACGGACCATTTTCCACATTTCTGAAGCATGACGTAATGGGGGGGTGTTATCTCTTTTGTCGAAAATCAGCCGTTTTTGCTCGAACATTAAATGCCTCCAAATGGTATTTAATTAACTTCCCGAGCCCCTGGAAGCATGAAAATCACTTTAAACATGCTAATTTTAGCTCTAACACTGATGATCCACCTACAAATGTGAACTGACGTTCAAAAATAAAACATTTGAAAACGGACCATTTTCCACATTTCTGAAGCATGACGTAATGGGGGGTGTTATCTCTTTTGTCGAAAATCAGCCGTTTTTGCTCGAACATTAAATGCCTCCAAATGGTATTTATTTCACTTCCCGAGCCCCTGGAAGCATGAAAATCACTTTAAACATGCTAATTTTAGCTCTAACACTGATGATCCACCTACAAATGTGAACTGACGTTCAAAACAAAAACATTTGAAAACGGACCATTTTCCACATTTCTGAAGCATGACGTAATGGGGGGGTGTTATCTCTTTTGTCGAAAATCAGCCGTTTTTGCTCGAACATTAAATGCCTCCAAATGGTATTTAATTAACTTCCCGGGGTGAAGAAACCCTTTTTGAGAACTCAGAGTGAGTAAATTGGCTATTTTCATGCACTTTTAACCATTCCATAAATCTTGTGTTTTGGGCCCCTGGAAGCATGAAAATCACTTTAAACATGCTAATTTTAGCTCTAACACTGATGATCCACCTACAAATGTGAACTGACGTTCAAAAATAAAACATTTGAAAACGTACCATTTTCCACATTTCTGAAGCATGACGTAATGTGGGGGTGTTATCTCTTTTGTCGAAAATCAGCCGTTTTTGCTCGAACATTAAATGCCTCCAAATGGTATTTAATTAACTTCCCGGGGTGAAGAAACCCTTTTTGAGAACTCAGAGTGAGTAAATTGGCCATTTTCATGCACTTTTAACCATTCCATAAATCTTGTGTTTTGGGCCCCTGGAAGCATGAAAATCACTTTTAAAATGCTAATTTTAGCTCTAACACTGATGATCCACCTACAAATGTGAACTGACGTTCAAAAATAAAACATTTGAAAACGGACCATTTTCCACATTTCTAAAGCATGACGTAATGGGGGGGTGTTATCTCTTTTGTCGAAAATCAGCCGTTTTTGCTCGAACATTAAATGCCTCCAAATGGTATTTATTTCACTTCCCGAGCCCCTGGAAGCATGAAAATCACTTTAAACATGCTAATTTTAGCTCTAACACTGATGATCCACCTACAAATGTGAACTGACGTTCAAAAATGAAACATTTGAAAACGGACCATTTTCCACATTTCTGAAGCATGACGTAATGGGGGGGTGTTATCTCTTTTGTCGAAAATCAGCTGTTTTTGCTCGAACATTAAAATCCTCCAAATGGTATTTAATTAACTTCCCGAGCCCCTGGAAGCATGAAAATCACTTTAAACATGCTAATTTTAGCTCTAACACTGATGATCCACCTACAAATGTGAACTGACGTTCAAAAATAAAACATTTGAAAACGGACCATTTTCCACATTTCTGAAGCATGACGTAATGGGGGGGTGTTATCTCTTTTGTCGAAAATCAGCCGTTTTTGCTCGAACATTAAATGCCTCCAAATGGTATTTAATTAACTTCCCGGGGTGAAGAAACCCTTTTTGAGAACTCAGAGTGAGTAAATTGGCCATTTTCATGCACTTTTAACCATTCCATAAATCTTGTGTTTTGGGCCCCTGGAAGCATGAAAATCACTTTAAACATGCTAATTTTAGCTCTAACACTGATGATCCACCTACAAATGTGAACTGACGTTCAAAAATAAAACATTTGAAAACGGACCATTTTCCACATTTCTGAAGCATGACGTAATGGGGGGGTGTTATCTCTTTTGTCGAAAATCAGCCGTTTTTGCTCGAACATTAAATGCCTCCAAATGGTATTTAATTAACTTCCCGGGGTGAAGAAACCCTTTTTGAGAACTCAGAGTGAGTAAATTGGCCATTTTCATGCACTTTTAACCATTCCATAAATCTTGTGTTTTGGGCCCCTGGAAGCATGAAAATCACTTTAAACATGCTAATTTTAGCTCTAACACTGATGATCCACCTACAAATGTGAACTGACGTTCAAAAATAAAACATTTGAAAACGGACCATTTTCCACATTTCTGAAGCATGACGTAATGTGGGGGTGTTATCTCTTTTGTCGAAAATCAGCCGTTTTTGCTCGAACATTAAATGCCTCCAAATGGTATTTAATTAACTTCCCGGGGTGAAGAAACCCTTTTTGAGAACTCAGAGTGAGTAAATTGGCCATTTTCATGCACTTTTAACCATTCCATAAATCTTGTGTTTTGGGCCCCTGGAAGCATGAAAATCACTTTAAACATGCTAATTTTAGCTCTAACACTGATGATCCACCTACAAATGTGAACTGACGTTCAAAAATAAAACATTTGAAAACGGACCATTTTCCACATTTCTAAAGCATGACGTAATGGGGGGGTGTTATCTCTTTTGTCGAAAATCAGCCGTTTTTGCTCGAACATTAAAATCCTCCAAATGGTATTTAATTAACTTCCCGAGCCCCTGGAAGCATGAAAATCACTTTAAACATGCTAATTTTAGCTCTAACACTGATGATCCACCTACAAATGTGAACTGACGTTCAAAAATAAAACATTTGAAAACGGACCATTTTCCACATTTCTGAAGCATGACGTAATGGGGGGGTGTTATCTCTTTTGTCGAAAATCAGCCGTTTTTGCTCGAACATTAAATGCCTCCAAATGGTATTTAATTAACTTCCCGGGGTGAAGAAACCCTTTTTGAGAACTCAGAGTGAGTAAATTGGCCATTTTCATGCACTTTTAACCATTCCATAAATCTTGTGTTTTGGGCCCCTGGAAGCATGAAAATCACTTTAAACATGCTAATTTTAGCTCTAACACTGATGATCCACCTACAAATGTGAACTGACGTTCAAAAATAAAACATTTGAAAACGGACCATTTTCCACATTTCTGAAGCATGACGTAATGGGGGGGTGTTATCTCTTTTGTCGAAAATCAGCCGTTTTTGCTCGAACATGAAATGCCTCCAAATGGTATTTAATTAACTTCCCGGGGTGAAGAAACCCTTTTTGAGAACTCAGAGTGAGTAAATTGGCCATTTTCATGCACTTTTAACCATTCCATAAATCTTGTGTTTTGGGCCCCTGGAAGCATGAAAATCACTTTAAACATGCTAATTTTAGCTCTAACACTGATGATCCACCTACAAATGTGAACTGACGTTCAAAAATAAAACATTTGAAAACGGACCATTTTCCACATTTCTGAAGCATGACGTAATGGGGGGGTGTTATCTCTTTTGTCGAAAATCAGCTGTTTTTGCTCGAACATTAAATGCCTCCAAATGTTATTTAATTAACTTCCCGAGCCCCTGGAAGCATGAAAATCACTTTAAACATGCTAATTTTAGCTCTAACACTGATGATCCACCTACAAATGTGAACTGACGTTCAAAAATAAAACATTTGAAAACGGACCATTTTCCACATTTCTGAAGCATGACGTAATGGGGGGGTGTTATCTCTTTTGTCGAAAATCAGCCGTTTTTGCTCGAACATTAAAATCCTCCAAATGGTATTTATTTCACTTTCCGAGCCCCTGGAAGCATGAAAATCACTTTAAACATGCCAATTTTAGCTCTAACACTGATGATCCACCTACAAATGTGAACTGACGTTCAAAAATAAAACATTTGAAAACGGACCATTTTCCACATTTCTGAAGCATGACGTAATGGGGGGGTGTTATCTCTTTTGTCGAAAATCAGCCGTTTTTGCTCGAACATTAAATGCCTCCAAATGGTATTTAATTAACTTCCCGGGGTGAAGAAACCCTTTTTGAGAACTCAGAGTGAGTAAATTGGCCATTTTCATGCACTTTTAACCATTCCATAAATCTTGTGTTTTGGGCCCCTGGAAGCATGAAAATCACATTAAACATGCTAATTTTAGCTCTAACACTGATGATCCACCTACAAATGTGAACTGACGTTCAAAAATAAAACATTTGAAAACGGACCATTTTCCACATTTCTGAAGCATGACGTAATGGGGGGGTGTTATCTCTTTTGTCGAAAATCAGCCGTTTTTGCTCGAACATTAAATGCCTCCAAATGGTATTTAATTAACTTCCCGGGGTGAAGAAACCCTTTTTGAGAACTCAGAGTGAGTAAATTGGCCATTTTCATGCTCTTTTAACCATTCCATAAATCTTGTGTTTTGGGCCCCTGGAAGCATGAAAATCACTTTAAACATGCTAATTTTAGCTCTAACACTGATGATCCACCTACAAATGTGAACTGACGTTCAAAAATAAAACATTTGAAAACGGACCATTTTCCACATTTCTGAAGCATGACGTAATGGGGGGGTGTTATCTCTTTTGTCGAAAATCAGCCGTTTTTGCTCGAACATTAAATGCCTCCAAATGGTATTTAATTAACTTCCCGGGGTGAAGAAACCCTTTTTGAGAACTCAGAGTGAGTAAATTGGCCATTTTCATGCACTTTTAACCATTCCATAAATCTTGTGTTTTGGGCCCCTGGAAGCATGAAAATCACTTTAAACATGCTAATTTTAGCTCTAACACTGATGATCCACCTACAAATGTGAACTGATGTTCAAAAATAAAACATTTGAAAACGGACCATTTTCCACATTTCTGAAGCATGACGTAATGGGGGGGTGTTATCTCTTTTGTGGAAAATCAGCCTTTTTTGCTCGAACATTAAATGCCTCCAAATGGTATTTATTTCACTTCCCGAGCCCCTGGAAGCATGAAAATCTTTTTAAACATGCTAATTTTAGCTCTAACACTGATGATCCACCTACAAATGTGAACTGACGTTCAAAAATAAAACATTTGAAAACGGACCATTTTCCACATTTCTGAAGCATGACGTAATGGGGGGATGTTATCTCTTTTGTGGAAAATCAGCCTTTTTTGCTCGAACATTAAATGCCTCCAAATGGTATTTATTTCACTTCCTGAGCCCCTGGAAGCATGAAAATCACTTTAAACATGCTAATTTTAGCTCTAACACTGATGATCCACCTACAAATGTGAACTGACGTTCAAAAATAAAACATTTGAAAACGGACCATTTTCCACATTTCTGAAGCATGACGTAATGGGGGGGTGTTATCTCTTTTGTCGAAAATCAGCCGTTTTTGCTCGAACATTAAATGCCTCCAAATGGTATTTAATTAACTTCCCGGGGTGAAGAAACCCTTTTTGAGAACTCAGAGTGAGTAAATTGGCCATTTTCATGCACTTTTAACCATTCCATAAATCTTGTGTTTTGGGCCCCTGGAAGCATGAAAATCACTTTAAACATGCTAATTTTAGCTCTAACACTGATGATCCACCTACAAATGTGAACTGACGTTCAAAAATAAAACATTTGAAAACGGACCATTTTCCACATTTCTGAAGCATGACGTAATGGGGGGGTGTTATCTCTTTTGTCGAAAATCAGCCGTTTTTGCTCGAACATTAAATGCCTCCAAATGGTATTTAATTAACTTCCCGGGGTGAAGAAACCCTTTTTGAGAACTCAGAGTGAGTAAATTGGCCATTTTCATGCACTTTTAACCATTCCATAAATCTTGTGTTTTGGGCCCCTGGAAGCATGAAAATCACTTTAAACATGCTAATTTTAGCTCTAACACTGATGATCCACCTACAAATGTGAACTGACGTTCAAAAATAAAACATTTGAAAACGGATAATTTTCCACATTTCTGAAGCATGACGTAATGGGGGGGTGTTATCTCTTTTGTCGAAAATCAGCCTTTTTTGCTCGAACATTAAATGCCTCCAAATGGTATTTATTTCACTTCCCGAGCCCCTGGAAGCATGAAAATCACTTTAAACATGCTAATTTTAGCTCTAACACTGATGATCCACCTACAAATGTGAACTGACGTTCAAAAATAAAACATTTGAAAACGGACCATTTTCCACATTTCTGAAGCATGACGTAATGGGGGGTGTTATCTCTTTTGTCGAAAATCAGCCGTTTTTGCTCGAACATTAAATGCCTCCAAATGGTATTTAATTAACTTCCCGAGCCCCTGGAAGCATGAAAATCACTTTAAACATGCTAATTTTAGCTCTAACACTGATGATCCACCTACAAATGTGAACTGACGTTCAAAAATAAAACAGTTGAAAACGGACCATTTTCCACATTTCTGAAGCATGACGTAATGGGGGGGTGTTATCTCTTTTGTCGAAAATCAGCCGTTTTTGCTCGAACATTAAATGCCTCCAAATGGTATTTAATTAACTTCCCGGGGTGAAGAAACCCTTTTTGAGAACTCAGAGTGAGTAAATTGGCCATTTTCATGCACTTTTAACCATTCCATAAATCTTGTGTTTTGGGCCCCTGGAAGCATGAAAATCACTTTAAACATGCTAATTTTAGCTCTAACACTGATGATCCACCTACAAATGTGAACTGACGTTCAAAAATAAAACATTTGAAAACGGACCATTTTCCACATTTCTGAAGCATGACGTAATGGGGGGGTGTTATCTCTTTTGTGGAAAATCAGCCTTTTTTGCTCGAACATTAAATGCCTCCAAATGGTATTTATTTCACTTCCCGAGCCCCTGGAAGCATGAAAATCACTTTAAACATGCTAATTTTAGCTCTAACACTGATGATCCACCTACAAATGTGAACTGACGTTCAAAAATAAAACATTTGAAAACGGACCATTTTCCACATTTCTGAAGCATGACGTAATGGGGGGGTGTTATCTCTTTTGTCGAAAATCAGCCGTTTTTGCTCGAACATTAAATGCCTCCAAATGGTATTTAATTAACTTCCCCGGGTGAAGAAACCCTTTTTGAGAACTCAGAGTGAGTAAATTGGCCATTTTCATGCACTTTTAACCATTCCATAAATCTTGTGTTTTGGGCCCCTGGAAGCATGAAAATCACTTTAAACATGCTAATTTTAGCTCTAACACTGATGATCCACCTACAAATGTGAACTGACGTTCAAAAATAAAACATTTGAAAACGGACCATTTTCCACATTTCTGAAGCATGACGTAATGGGGGGGTGTTATCTCTTTTGTCGAAAATCAGCCGTTTTTGCTCGAACATTAAATGCCTCCAAATGGTATTTAATTAACTTCCCGAGCCCCTGGAAGCATGAAAATCACTTTAAACATGCTAATTTTAGCTCTAACACTGATGATCCACCTACAAATGTGAACTGACGTTCAAAAATAAAACATTTGAAAACGGACCATTTTCCACATTTCTGAAGCATGACGTAATGGGGGGGGTGTTATCTCTTTTGTCGAAAATCAGCCGTTTTTGCTCGAACATTAAATGCCTCCAAATGGTATTTAATTAACTTCCCGAGCCCCTGGAAGCATGAAAATCACTTTAAACATGCTAATTTTAGCTCTAACACTGATGATCCACCTACAAATGTGAACTGACGTTCAAAAATAAAACATTTGAAAACGGACCATTTTCCACATTTCTGAAGCATGACGTAATGGGGGGGTGTTATCTCTTTTGTCGAAAATCAGCAGTTTTTGCTCGAACATTAAATGCCTCCAAATGGTATTTAATTAACTTCCCGGGGTGAAGAAACCCTTTTTGAGAACTCAGAGTGAGTAAATTGGCCATTTTCATGCACTTTTAACCATTCCATAAATCTTGTGTTTTGGGGCCCTGGAAGCATGAAAATCACTTTAAACATGCTAATTTTAGCTCTAACACTGATGATCCACCTACAAATGTGAACTGACGTTCAAAAATAAAACATTTGAAAACGGACCATTTTCCACATTTCTGAAGCATGACGTAATGGGGGGGTGTTATCTCTTTTGTCGAAAATCAGCCGTTTTTGCTCGAACATTAAATGCCTCCAAATGGTATTTAATTAACTTCCCGGGGTGAAGAAACCCTTTTTGAGAACTCAGAGTGAGTAAATTGGCCATTTTCATGCACTTTTAACCATTCCATAAATCTTGTGTTTTGGGCCCCTGGAAGCATGAAAATCACTTTAAACATGCTAATTTTAGCTCTAACACTGATGATCCACCTACAAATGTGAACTGACGTTCAAAAATAAAACATTTGAAAACGGACCATTTTCCACATTTCTGAAGCATGACGTAATGGGGGGGTGTTATCTCTTTTGTCGAAAATCAGCCTTTTTTGCTCGAACATTAAATGCCTCCAAATGGTATTTATTTCACTTCCCGAGCCCCTGGAAGCATGAAAATCACTTTAAACATGCTAATTTTAGCTCTAACACTGATGATCCACCTACAAATGTGAACTGACGTTCAAAAATAAAACATTTGAAAACGGACCATTTTCCACATTTCTGAAGCATGACGTAATGGGGGGGTGTTATCTCTTTTGTCGAAAATCAGCCGTTTTTGCTCGAACATTAAATGCCTCCAAATGGTATTTAATTAACTTCCCGAGCCCCTGGAAGCATGAAAATCACTTTAAACATGCTAATTTTAGCTCTAACACTGATGATCCACCTACAAATGTGAACTGACGTTCAAAAATAAAACATTTGAAAACGGACCATTTTCCACATTTCTGAAGCATGACGTAATGGGGGGTGTTATCTCTTTTGTCGAAAATCAGCCGTTTTTGCTCGAACATTAAATGCCTCCAAATGGTATTTATTTCACTTCCCGAGCCCCTGGAAGCATGAAAATCACTTTAAACATGCTAATTTTAGCTCTAACACTGATGATCCACCTACAAATGTGAACTGACGTTCAAAACAAAAACATTTGAAAACGGACCATTTTCCACATTTCTGAAGCATGACGTAATGGGGGGGTGTTATCTCTTTTGTCGAAAATCAGCCGTTTTTGCTCGAACATTAAATGCCTCCAAATGGTATTTAATTAACTTCCCGGGGTGAAGAAACCCTTTTTGAGAACTCAGAGTGAGTAAATTGGCTATTTTCATGCACTTTTAACCATTCCATAAATCTTGTGTTTTGGGCCCCTGGAAGCATGAAAATCACTTTAAACATGCTAATTTTAGCTCTAACACTGATGATCCACCTACAAATGTGAACTGACGTTCAAAAATAAAACATTTGAAAACGTACCATTTTCCACATTTCTGAAGCATGACGTAATGTGGGGGTGTTATCTCTTTTGTCGAAAATCAGCCGTTTTTGCTCGAACATTAAATGCCTCCAAATGGTATTTAATTAACTTCCCGGGGTGAAGAAACCCTTTTTGAGAACTCAGAGTGAGTAAATTGGCCATTTTCATGCACTTTTAACCATTCCATAAATCTTGTGTTTTGGGCCCCTGGAAGCATGAAAATCACTTTTAAAATGCTAATTTTAGCTCTAACACTGATGATCCACCTACAAATGTGAACTGACGTTCAAAAATAAAACATTTGAAAACGGACCATTTTCCACATTTCTAAAGCATGACGTAATGGGGGGGTGTTATCTCTTTTGTCGAAAATCAGCCGTTTTTGCTCGAACATTAAATGCCTCCAAATGGTATTTATTTCACTTCCCGAGCCCCTGGAAGCATGAAAATCACTTTAAACATGCTAATTTTAGCTCTAACACTGATGATCCACCTACAAATGTGAACTGACGTTCAAAAATGAAACATTTGAAAACGGACCATTTTCCACATTTCTGAAGCATGACGTAATGGGGGGGTGTTATCTCTTTTGTCGAAAATCAGCTGTTTTTGCTCGAACATTAAAATCCTCCAAATGGTATTTAATTAACTTCCCGAGCCCCTGGAAGCATGAAAATCACTTTAAACATGCTAATTTTAGCTCTAACACTGATGATCCACCTACAAATGTGAACTGACGTTCAAAAATAAAACATTTGAAAACGGACCATTTTCCACATTTCTGAAGCATGACGTAATGGGGGGGTGTTATCTCTTTTGTCGAAAATCAGCCGTTTTTGCTCGAACATTAAATGCCTCCAAATGGTATTTAATTAACTTCCCGGGGTGAAGAAACCCTTTTTGAGAACTCAGAGTGAGTAAATTGGCCATTTTCATGCACTTTTAACCATTCCATAAATCTTGTGTTTTGGGCCCCTGGAAGCATGAAAATCACTTTAAACATGCTAATTTTAGCTCTAACACTGATGATCCACCTACAAATGTGAACTGACGTTCAAAAATAAAACATTTGAAAACGGACCATTTTCCACATTTCTGAAGCATGACGTAATGGGGGGGTGTTATCTCTTTTGTCGAAAATCAGCCGTTTTTGCTCGAACATTAAATGCCTCCAAATGGTATTTAATTAACTTCCCGGGGTGAAGAAACCCTTTTTGAGAACTCAGAGTGAGTAAATTGGCCATTTTCATGCACTTTTAACCATTCCATAAATCTTGTGTTTTGGGCCCCTGGAAGCATGAAAATCACTTTAAACATGCTAATTTTAGCTCTAACACTGATGATCCACCTACAAATGTGAACTGACGTTCAAAAATAAAACATTTGAAAACGGACCATTTTCCACATTTCTGAAGCATGACGTAATGTGGGGGTGTTATCTCTTTTGTCGAAAATCAGCCGTTTTTGCTCGAACATTAAATGCCTCCAAATGGTATTTAATTAACTTCCCGGGGTGAAGAAACCCTTTTTGAGAACTCAGAGTGAGTAAATTGGCCATTTTCATGCACTTTTAACCATTCCATAAATCTTGTGTTTTGGGCCCCTGGAAGCATGAAAATCACTTTAAACATGCTAATTTTAGCTCTAACACTGATGATCCACCTACAAATGTGAACTGACGTTCAAAAATAAAACATTTGAAAACGGACCATTTTCCACATTTCTAAAGCATGACGTAATGGGGGGGTGTTATCTCTTTTGTCGAAAATCAGCCGTTTTTGCTCGAACATTAAAATCCTCCAAATGGTATTTAATTAACTTCCCGAGCCCCTGGAAGCATGAAAATCACTTTAAACATGCTAATTTTAGCTCTAACACTGATGATCCACCTACAAATGTGAACTGACGTTCAAAAATAAAACATTTGAAAACGGACCATTTTCCACATTTCTGAAGCATGACGTAATGGGGGGGTGTTATCTCTTTTGTCGAAAATCAGCCGTTTTTGCTCGAACATTAAATGCCTCCAAATGGTATTTAATTAACTTCCCGGGGTGAAGAAACCCTTTTTGAGAACTCAGAGTGAGTAAATTGGCCATTTTCATGCACTTTTAACCATTCCATAAATCTTGTGTTTTGGGCCCCTGGAAGCATGAAAATCACTTTAAACATGCTAATTTTAGCTCTAACACTGATGATCCACCTACAAATGTGAACTGACGTTCAAAAATAAAACATTTGAAAACGGACCATTTTCCACATTTCTGAAGCATGACGTAATGGGGGGGTGTTATCTCTTTTGTCGAAAATCAGCCGTTTTTGCTCGAACATGAAATGCCTCCAAATGGTATTTAATTAACTTCCCGGGGTGAAGAAACCCTTTTTGAGAACTCAGAGTGAGTAAATTGGCCATTTTCATGCAGTTTTAACCATTCCATAAATCTTGTGTTTTGGGCCCCTGGAAGCATGAAAATCACTTTAAACATGCTAATTTTAGCTCTAACACTGATGATCCACCTACAAATGTGAACTGACGTTCAAAAATAAAACATTTGAAAACGGACCATTTTCCACATTTCTGAAGCATGACGTAATGGGGGGGTGTTATCTCTTTTGTCGAAAATCAGCCGTTTTTGCTCGAACATTAAATGCCTCCAAATGGTATTTAATTAACTTCCCGAGCCCCTGGAAGCATGAAAATCACTTTAAACATGCTAATTTTAGCTCTAACACTGATGATCCACCTACAAATGTGAACTGACGTTCAAAAATAAAACATTTGAAAACGGACCATTTTCCACATTTCTGAAGCATGACGTAATGGGGGGGTGCTATCTCTTTTGTCGAAAATCAGCCGTTTTTGCTCGAACATTAAATGCCTCCAAATGGTATTTATTTCACTTCCCGAGCCCCTGGAAGCATGAAAATCACTTTAAACATGCTAATTTTAGCTCTAACACTGATGATCCACCTACAAATGTGAACTGACGTTCAAAAATAAAACATTTGAAAACGGACCATTTTCAACATTTCTGAAGCATGACGTAATGGGGGGGGTGTTATCTCTTTTGTCGAAAATCAGCCGTTTTTGCTCGAACATTAAATGCCTCCAAATGGTATTTAATTAACTTCCCGGGGTGAAGAAACCCTTTTTGAGAACTCAGAGTGAGTAAATTGGCCATTTTCATGCACTTTTAACCATTCCATAAATTTTGTGTTTTGGGCCCCTGGTAGCATGAAAATCACTTTAAACATGCTAATTTTAGCTCTAACACTGATGATCCACCTACAAATGTGAACTGACGTTCAAAAATAAAACATTTGAAAACGTACCATTTTCCACATTTCTGAAGCATGACGTAATGTGGGGTTGTTATCTCTTTTGTCGAAAATCAGCCGTTTTTGCTCGAACATTAAATGCCTCCAAATGGTATTTAATTAACTTCCCGGGGTGAAGAAACCCTTTTTGAGAACTCAGAGTGAGTAAATTGGCCATTTTCATGCACTTTTAACCATTTCATAAATCTTGTGTTTTGGGCCCCTGGAAGCATGAAAATCACTTTAAACATGCTAATTTTAGCTCTAACACTGATGATCCACCTACAAATGTGAACTGACGTTCAAAAATAAAACATTTGAAAACGGACCATCTTCCACATTTCTAAAGCATGACGTAATGGGGGGTGTTATCTCTTTTGTCGAAAATCAGCCGTTTTTGCTCGAACATTAAATGCCTCCAAATGGTATTTATTTCACTTCCCGAGCCCCTGGAAGCATGAAAATCACTTTAAACATGCTAATTTTAGCTCTAACACTGATGATCCACCTACAAATGTGAACTGACGTTCAAAAATGAAACATTTGAAAACGGACCATTTTCCACATTTCTGAAGCATGACGTAATGGGGGGTGTTATCTCTTTTGTCGAAAATCAGCCGTTTTTGCTCGAACATTAAAATCCTCCAAATGGTATTTAATTAACTTCCCGAGCCCCTGGAAGCATGAAAATCACTTTAAACAGGCTAATTTTAGCTCTAACACTGATGATCCACCTACAAATGTGAACTGACGTTCAAAAATAAAACATTTGAAAACGGACCATTTTCCACATTTCTGAAGCATGACGTAATGGGGGGGTGTTATCTCTGTTGTCGAAAATCAGCCGTTTTTGCTCGAACATTAAATGCCTCCAAATGGTATTTAATTAACTTCCCGGGGTGAAGAAACCCTTTTTGAGAACTCAGAGTGAGTAAATTGGCCATTTTCATGCACTTTTAACCATTCCATAAATCTTGTGTTTTGGGCCCCTGGAAGCATGAAAATCACTTTAAACATGCTAATTTTAGCTCTAACACTGATGATCCACCTACAAATGTGAACTGACGTTCAAAAATAAAACATTTGAAAACGGACCATTTTCCACATTTCTGAAGCATGACGTAATGGGGGGGTGTTATCTCTTTTGTCGAAAATCAGCCGTTTTTGCTCGAACATTAAATGCCTCCAAATGGTATTTAATTAACTTCCCGGGGTGAAGAAACCCTTTTTGAGAACTCAGAGTGAGTAAATTGGCCATTTTCATGCACTTTTAACCATTCCATAAATCTTGTGTTTTGGGCCCCTGGAAGCATGAAAATCACTTTAAACATGCTAATTTTAGCTCTAACACTGATGATCCACCTACAAATGTGAACTGACGTTCAAAAATAAAACATTTGAAAACGGACCATTTTCCACATTTCTGAAGCATGACGTAATGTGGGGGTGTTATCTCTTTTGTCGAAAATCAGCCGTTTTTGCTCGAACATTAAATGCCTCCAAATGGTATTTAATTAACTTCCCGGGGTGAAGAAACCCTTTTTGAGAACTCAGAGTGAGTAAATTGGCCATTTTCATGCACTTTTAACCATTCCATAAATCTTGTGTTTTGGGCCCCTGGAAGCATGAAAATCACTTTAAACATGCTAATTTTAGCTCTAACACTGATGATCCACCTACAAATGTGAACTGACGTTCAAAAATAAAACATTTGAAAACGGACCATTTTCCACATTTCTGAAGCATGACGTAATGGGGGGGGTGTTATCTCTTTTGTCGAAAATCAGCCGTTTTTGCTCGAACATTAAATGCCTCCAAATGGTATTTAATTAACTTCCCGAGCCCCTGGAAGCATGAAAATCACTTTAAACATGCTAATTTTAGCTCTAACACTGATGATCCACCTACAAATGTGAACTGACGTTCAAAAATAAAACATTTGAAAACGGACCATTTTCCACATTTCTGAAGCATGACGTAATGGGGGGGGTGTTATCTCTTTTGTCGAAAATCAGCCGTTTTTGCTCGAACATTAAATGCCTCCAAATGGTATTTAATTAACTTCCCGAGCCCCTGGAAGCATGAAAATCACTTTAAACATGCTAATTTTAGCTCTAACACTGATGATCCACCTACAAATGTGAACTGACGTTCAAAAATAAAACATTTGAAAACGGACCATTTTCCACATTTCTGAAGCATGACGTAATGGGGGGGTGTTATCTCTTTTGTCGAAAATCAGCCGTTTTTGCTCGAACATTAAATGCCTCCAAATGGTATTTAATTAACTTCCCGGGGTGAAGAAACCCTTTTTGAGAACTCAGAGTGAGTAAATTGGCCATTTTCATGCACTTTTAACCATTCCATAAATCTTGTGTTTTGGGCCCCTGGAAGCATGAAAATCACTTTAAACATGCTAATTTTAGCTCTAACACTGATGATCCACCTACAAATGTGAACTGACGTTCAAAAATAAAACATTTGAAAACGGACCATTTTCCACATTTCTGAAGCATGACGTAATGGGGGGGTGTTATCTCTTTTGTCGAAAATCAGCCTTTTTTGCTCGAACATTAAATGCCTCCAAATGGTATTTATTTCACTTCCCGAGCCCCTGGAAGCATGAAAATCACTTTAAACATGCTAATTTTAGCTCTAACACTGATGATCCACCTACAAATGTGAACTGACGTTCAAAAATAAAACATTTGAAAACGGACCATTTTCCACATTTCTGAAACATGACGTAATGGGGGGGTGTTATCTCTTTTGTCGAAAATCAGCCGTTTTTGCTCGAACATTAAATGCCTCCAAATGGTATTTAATTAACTTCCCGAGCCCCTGGAAGCATGAAAATCACTTTAAACATGCTAATTTTAGCTCTAACACTGATGATCCACCTACAAATGTGAACTGACGTTCAAAAATAAAACATTTGAAAACGGACCATTTTCCACATTTCTGAAGCATGACGTAATGGGGGGTGTTATCTCTTTTGTCGAAAATCAGCCGTTTTTGCTCGAACATTAAATGCCTCCAAATGGTATTTATTTCACTTCCCGAGCCCCTGGAAGCATGAAAATCACTTTAAACATGCTAATTTTAGCTCTAACACTGATGATCCACCTACAAATGTGAACTGACGTTCAAAACAAAAACATTTGAAAACGGACCATTTTCCACATTTCTGAAGCATGACGTAATGGGGGGGTGTTATCTCTTTTGTCGAAAATCAGCCGTTTTTGCTCGAACATTAAATGCCTCCAAATGGTATTTAATTAACTTCCCGGGGTGAAGAAACCCTTTTTGAGAACTCAGAGTGAGTAAATTGGCTATTTTCATGCACTTTTAACCATTCCATAAATCTTGTGTTTTGGGCCCCTGGAAGCATGAAAATCACTTTAAACATGCTAATTTTAGCTCTAACACTGATGATCCACCTACAAATGTGAACTGACGTTCAAAAATAAAACATTTGAAAACGTACCATTTTCCACATTTCTGAAGCATGACGTAATGTGGGGGTGTTATCTCTTTTGTCGAAAATCAGCCGTTTTTGCTCGAACATTAAATGCCTCCAAATGGTATTTAATTAACTTCCCGGGGTGAAGAAACCCTTTTTGAGAACTCAGAGTGAGTAAATTGGCCATTTTCATGCACTTTTAACCATTCCATAAATCTTGTGTTTTGGGCCCCTGGAAGCATGAAAATCACTTTTAAAATGCTAATTTTAGCTCTAACACTGATGATCCACCTACAAATGTGAACTGACGTTCAAAAATAAAACATTTGAAAACGGACCATTTTCCACATTTCTAAAGCATGACGTAATGGGGGGGTGTTATCTCTTTTGTCGAAAATCAGCCGTTTTTGCTCGAACATTAAATGCCTCCAAATGGTATTTATTTCACTTCCCGAGCCCCTGGAAGCATGAAAATCACTTTAAACATGCTAATTTTAGCTCTAACACTGATGATCCACCTACAAATGTGAACTGACGTTCAAAAATGAAACATTTGAAAACGGACCATTTTCCACATTTCTGAAGCATGACGTAATGGGGGGGTGTTATCTCTTTTGTCGAAAATCAGCTGTTTTTGCTCGAACATTAAAATCCTCCAAATGGTATTTAATTAACTTCCCGAGCCCCTGGAAGCATGAAAATCACTTTAAACATGCTAATTTTAGCTCTAACACTGATGATCCACCTACAAATGTGAACTGACGTTCAAAAATAAAACATTTGAAAACGGACCATTTTCCACATTTCTGAAGCATGACGTAATGGGGGGGTGTTATCTCTTTTGTCGAAAATCAGCCGTTTTTGCTCGAACATTAAATGCCTCCAAATGGTATTTAATTAACTTCCCGGGGTGAAGAAACCCTTTTTGAGAACTCAGAGTGAGTAAATTGGCCATTTTCATGCACTTTTAACCATTCCATAAATCTTGTGTTTTGGGCCCCTGGAAGCATGAAAATCACTTTAAACATGCTAATTTTAGCTCTAACACTGATGATCCACCTACAAATGTGAACTGACGTTCAAAAATAAAACATTTGAAAACGGACCATTTTCCACATTTCTGAAGCATGACGTAATGGGGGGGTGTTATCTCTTTTGTCGAAAATCAGCCGTTTTTGCTCGAACATTAAATGCCTCCAAATGGTATTTAATTAACTTCCCGGGGTGAAGAAACCCTTTTTGAGAACTCAGAGTGAGTAAATTGGCCATTTTCATGCACTTTTAACCATTCCATAAATCTTGTGTTTTGGGCCCCTGGAAGCATGAAAATCACTTTAAACATGCTAATTTTAGCTCTAACACTGATGATCCACCTACAAATGTGAACTGACGTTCAAAAATAAAACATTTGAAAACGGACCATTTTCCACATTTCTGAAGCATGACGTAATGTGGGGGTGTTATCTCTTTTGTCGAAAATCAGCCGTTTTTGCTCGAACATTAAATGCCTCCAAATGGTATTTAATTAACTTCCCGGGGTGAAGAAACCCTTTTTGAGAACTCAGAGTGAGTAAATTGGCCATTTTCATGCACTTTTAACCATTCCATAAATCTTGTGTTTTGGGCCCCTGGAAGCATGAAAATCACTTTAAACATGCTAATTTTAGCTCTAACACTGATGATCCACCTACAAATGTGAACTGACGTTCAAAAATAAAACATTTGAAAACGGACCATTTTCCACATTTCTAAAGCATGACGTAATGGGGGGGTGTTATCTCTTTTGTCGAAAATCAGCCGTTTTTGCTCGAACATTAAAATCCTCCAAATGGTATTTAATTAACTTCCCGAGCCCCTGGAAGCATGAAAATCACTTTAAACATGCTAATTTTAGCTCTAACACTGATGATCCACCTACAAATGTGAACTGACGTTCAAAAATAAAACATTTGAAAACGGACCATTTTCCACATTTCTGAAGCATGACGTAATGGGGGGGTGTTATCTCTTTTGTCGAAAATCAGCCGTTTTTGCTCGAACATTAAATGCCTCCAAATGGTATTTAATTAACTTCCCGGGGTGAAGAAACCCTTTTTGAGAACTCAGAGTGAGTAAATTGGCCATTTTCATGCACTTTTAACCATTCCATAAATCTTGTGTTTTGGGCCCCTGGAAGCATGAAAATCACTTTAAACATGCTAATTTTAGCTCTAACACTGATGATCCACCTACAAATGTGAACTGACGTTCAAAAATAAAACATTTGAAAACGGACCATTTTCCACATTTCTGAAGCATGACGTAATGGGGGGGTGTTATCTCTTTTGTCGAAAATCAGCCGTTTTTGCTCGAACATGAAATGCCTCCAAATGGTATTTCATTAACTTCCCGGGGTGAAGAAACCCTTTTTGAGAACTCAGAGTGAGTAAATTGGCCATTTTCATGCACTTTTAACCATTCCATAAATCTTGTGTTTTGGGCCCCTGGAAGCATGAAAATCACTTTAAACATGCTAATTTTAGCTCTAACACTGATGATCCACCTACAAATGTGAACTGACGTTCAAAAATAAAACATTTGAAAACGGACCATTTTCCACATTTCTGAAGCATGACGTAATGGGGGGGGTGTTATCTCTTTTGTCGAAAATCAGCCGTTTTTGCTCGAACATTAAATGCCTCCAAATGGTATTTAATTAACTTCCCGAGCCCCTGGAAGCATGAAAATCACTTTAAACATGCTAATTTTAGCTCTAACACTGATGATCCACCTACAAATGTGAACTGACGTTCAAAAATAAAACATTTGAAAACGGACCATTTTCCACATTTCTGAAGCATGACGTAATGGGGGGGGTGTTATCTCTTTTGTCGAAAATCAGCCGTTTTTGCTCGAACATTAAATGCCTCCAAATGGTATTTAATTAACTTCCCGAGCCCCTGGAAGCATGAAAATCACTTTAAACATGCTAATTTTAGCTCTAACACTGATGATCCACCTACAAATGTGAACTGACGTTCAAAAATAAAACATTTGAAAACGGACCATTTTCCACATTTCTGAAGCATGACGTAATGGGGGGGTGTTATCTCTTTTGTCGAAAATCAGCCGTTTTTGCTCGAACATTAAATGCCTCCAAATGGTATTTAATTAACTTCCCGGGGTGAAGAAACCCTTTTTGAGAACTCAGAGTGAGTAAATTGGCCATTTTCATGCACTTTTAACCATTCCATAAATCTTGTGTTTTGGGCCCCTGGAAGCATGAAAATCACTTTAAACATGCTAATTTTAGCTCTAACACTGATGATCCACCTACAAATGTGAACTGACGTTCAAAAATAAAACATTTGAAAACGGACCATTTTCCACATTTCTGAAGCATGACGTAATGGGGGGGTGTTATCTCTTTTGTCGAAAATCAGCCTTTTTTGCTCGAACATTAAATGCCTCCAAATGGTATTTATTTCACTTCCCGAGCCCCTGGAAGCATGAAAATCACTTTAAACATGCTAATTTTAGCTCTAACACTGATGATCCACCTACAAATGTGAACTGACGTTCAAAAATAAAACATTTGAAAACGGACCATTTTCCACATTTCTGAAGCATGACGTAATGGGGGGGTGTTATCTCTTTTGTCGAAAATCAGCCGTTTTTGCTCGAACATTAAATGCCTCCAAATGGTATTTAATTAACTTCCCGAGCCCCTGGAAGCATGAAAATCACTTTAAACATGCTAATTTTAGCTCTAACACTGATGATCCACCTACAAATGTGAACTGACGTTCAAAAATAAAACATTTGAAAACGGACCATTTTCCACATTTCTGAAGCATGACGTAATGGGGGGTGTTATCTCTTTTGTCGAAAATCAGCCGTTTTTGCTCGAACATTAAATGCCTCCAAATGGTATTTATTTCACTTCCCGAGCCCCTGGAAGCATGAAAATCACTTTAAACATGCTAATTTTAGCTCTAACACTGATGATCCACCTACAAATGTGAACTGACGTTCAAAACAAAAACATTTGAAAACGGACCATTTTCCACATTTCTGAAGCATGACGTAATGGGGGGGTGTTATCTCTTTTGTCGAAAATCAGCCGTTTTTGCTCGAACATTAAATGCCTCCAAATGGTATTTAATTAACTTCCCGGGGTGAAGAAACCCTTTTTGAGAACTCAGAGTGAGTAAATTGGCTATTTTCATGCACTTTTAACCATTCCATAAATCTTGTGTTTTGGGCCCCTGGAAGCATGAAAATCACTTTAAACATGCTAATTTTAGCTCTAACACTGATGATCCACCTACAAATGTGAACTGACGTTCAAAAATAAAACATTTGAAAACGTACCATTTTCCACATTTCTGAAGCATGACGTAATGTGGGGGTGTTATCTCTTTTGTCGAAAATCAGCCGTTTTTGCTCGAACATTAAATGCCTCCAAATGGTATTTAATTAACTTCCCGGGGTGAAGAAACCCTTTTTGAGAACTCAGAGTGAGTAAATTGGCCATTTTCATGCACTTTTAACCATTCCATAAATCTTGTGTTTTGGGCCCCTGGAAGCATGAAAATCACTTTTAAAATGCTAATTTTAGCTCTAACACTGATGATCCACCTACAAATGTGAACTGACGTTCAAAAATAAAACATTTGAAAACGGACCATTTTCCACATTTCTAAAGCATGACGTAATGGGGGGGTGTTATCTCTTTTGTCGAAAATCAGCCGTTTTTGCTCGAACATTAAATGCCTCCAAATGGTATTTATTTCACTTCCCGAGCCCCTGGAAGCATGAAAATCACTTTAAACATGCTAATTTTAGCTCTAACACTGATGATCCACCTACAAATGTGAACTGACGTTCAAAAATGAAACATTTGAAAACGGACCATTTTCCACATTTCTGAAGCATGACGTAATGGGGGGGTGTTATCTCTTTTGTCGAAAATCAGCTGTTTTTGCTCGAACATTAAAATCCTCCAAATGGTATTTAATTAACTTCCCGAGCCCCTGGAAGCATGAAAATCACTTTAAACATGCTAATTTTAGCTCTAACACTGATGATCCACCTACAAATGTGAACTGACGTTCAAAAATAAAACATTTGAAAACGGACCATTTTCCACATTTCTGAAGCATGACGTAATGGGGGGGTGTTATCTCTTTTGTCGAAAATCAGCCGTTTTTGCTCGAACATTAAATGCCTCCAAATGGTATTTAATTAACTTCCCGGGGTGAAGAAACCCTTTTTGAGAACTCAGAGTGAGTAAATTGGCCATTTTCATGCACTTTTAACCATTCCATAAATCTTGTGTTTTGGGCCCCTGGAAGCATGAAAATCACTTTAAACATGCTAATTTTAGCTCTAACACTGATGATCCACCTACAAATGTGAACTGACGTTCAAAAATAAAACATTTGAAAACGGACCATTTTCCACATTTCTGAAGCATGACGTAATGGGGGGGTGTTATCTCTTTTGTCGAAAATCAGCCGTTTTTGCTCGAACATTAAATGCCTCCAAATGGTATTTAATTAACTTCCCGGGGTGAAGAAACCCTTTTTGAGAACTCAGAGTGAGTAAATTGGCCATTTTCATGCACTTTTAACCATTCCATAAATCTTGTGTTTTGGGCCCCTGGAAGCATGAAAATCACTTTAAACATGCTAATTTTAGCTCTAACACTGATGATCCACCTACAAATGTGAACTGACGTTCAAAAATAAAACATTTGAAAACGGACCATTTTCCACATTTCTGAAGCATGACGTAATGTGGGGGTGTTATCTCTTTTGTCGAAAATCAGCCGTTTTTGCTCGAACATTAAATGCCTCCAAATGGTATTTAATTAACTTCCCGGGGTGAAGAAACCCTTTTTGAGAACTCAGAGTGAGTAAATTGGCCATTTTCATGCACTTTTAACCATTCCATAAATCTTGTGTTTTGGGCCCCTGGAAGCATGAAAATCACTTTAAACATGCTAATTTTAGCTCTAACACTGATGATCCACCTACAAATGTGAACTGACGTTCAAAAATAAAACATTTGAAAACGGACCATTTTCCACATTTCTAAAGCATGACGTAATGGGGGGGTGTTATCTCTTTTGTCGAAAATCAGCCGTTTTTGCTCGAACATTAAAATCCTCCAAATGGTATTTAATTAACTTCCCGAGCCCCTGGAAGCATGAAAATCACTTTAAACATGCTAATTTTAGCTCTAACACTGATGATCCACCTACAAATGTGAACTGACGTTCAAAAATAAAACATTTGAAAACGGACCATTTTCCACATTTCTGAAGCATGACGTAATGGGGGGGTGTTATCTCTTTTGTCGAAAATCAGCCGTTTTTGCTCGAACATTAAATGCCTCCAAATGGTATTTAATTAACTTCCCGGGGTGAAGAAACCCTTTTTGAGAACTCAGAGTGAGTAAATTGGCCATTTTCATGCACTTTTAACCATTCCATAAATCTTGTGTTTTGGGCCCCTGGAAGCATGAAAATCACTTTAAACATGCTAATTTTAGCTCTAACACTGATGATCCACCTACAAATGTGAACTGACGTTCAAAAATAAAACATTTGAAAACGGACCATTTTCCACATTTCTGAAGCATGACGTAATGGGGGGGTGTTATCTCTTTTGTCGAAAATCAGCCGTTTTTGCTCGAACATGAAATGCCTCCAAATGGTATTTAATTAACTTCCCGGGGTGAAGAAACCCTTTTTGAGAACTCAGAGTGAGTAAATTGGCCATTTTCATGCACTTTTAACCATTCCATAAATCTTGTGTTTTGGGCCCCTGGAAGCATGAAAATCACTTTAAACATGCTAATTTTAGCTCTAACACTGATGATCCACCTACAAATGTGAACTGACGTTCAAAAATAAAACATTTGAAAACGGACCATTTTCCACATTTCTGAAGCATGACGTAATGGGGGGGTGTTATCTCTTTTGTCGAAAATCAGCTGTTTTTGCTCGAACATTAAATGCCTCCAAATGTTATTTAATTAACTTCCCGAGCCCCTGGAAGCATGAAAATCACTTTAAACATGCTAATTTTAGCTCTAACACTGATGATCCACCTACAAATGTGAACTGACGTTCAAAAATAAAACATTTGAAAACGGACCATTTTCCACATTTCTGAAGCATGACGTAATGGGGGGGTGTTATCTCTTTTGTCGAAAATCAGCCGTTTTTGCTCGAACATTAAAATCCTCCAAATGGTATTTATTTCACTTTCCGAGCCCCTGGAAGCATGAAAATCACTTTAAACATGCCAATTTTAGCTCTAACACTGATGATCCACCTACAAATGTGAACTGACGTTCAAAAATAAAACATTTGAAAACGGACCATTTTCCACATTTCTGAAGCATGACGTAATGGGGGGGTGTTATCTCTTTTGTCGAAAATCAGCCGTTTTTGCTCGAACATTAAATGCCTCCAAATGGTATTTAATTAACTTCCCGGGGTGAAGAAACCCTTTTTGAGAACTCAGAGTGAGTAAATTGGCCATTTTCATGCACTTTTAACCATTCCATAAATCTTGTGTTTTGGGCCCCTGGAAGCATGAAAATCACATTAAACATGCTAATTGTAGCTCTAACACTGATGATCCACCTACAAATGTGAACTGACGTTCAAAAATAAAACATTTGAAAACGGACCATTTTCCACATTTCTGAAGCATGACGTAATGGGGGGGTGTTATCTCTTTTGTCGAAAATCAGCCGTTTTTGCTCGAACATTAAATGCCTCCAAATGGTATTTAATTAACTTCCCGGGGTGAAGAAACCCTTTTTGAGAACTCAGAGTGAGTAAATTGGCCATTTTCATGCTCTTTTAACCATTCCATAAATCTTGTGTTTTGGGCCCCTGGAAGCATGAAAATCACTTTAAACATGCTAATTTTAGCTCTAACACTGATGATCCACCTACAAATGTGAACTGACGTTCAAAAATAAAACATTTGAAAACGGACCATTTTCCACATTTCTGAAGCATGACGTAATGGGGGGGTGTTATCTCTTTTGTCGAAAATCAGCCGTTTTTGCTCGAACATTAAATGCCTCCAAATGGTATTTAATTAACTTCCCGGGGTGAAGAAACCCTTTTTGAGAACTCAGAGTGAGTAAATTGGCCATTTTCATGCACTTTTAACCATTCCATAAATCTTGTGTTTTGGGCCCCTGGAAGCATGAAAATCACTTTAAACATGCTAATTTTAGCTCTAACACTGATGATCCACCTACAAATGTGAACTGATGTTCAAAAATAAAACATTTGAAAACGGACCATTTTCCACATTTCTGAAGCATGACGTAATGGGGGGGTGTTATCTCTTTTGTGGAAAATCAGCCTTTTTTGCTCGAACATTAAATGCCTCCAAATGGTATTTATTTCACTTCCCGAGCCCCTGGAAGCATGAAAATCTTTTTAAACATGCTAATTTTAGCTCTAACACTGATGATCCACCTACAAATGTGAACTGACGTTCAAAAATAAAACATTTGAAAACGGACCATTTTCCACATTTCTGAAGCATGACGTAATGGGGGGATGTTATCTCTTTTGTGGAAAATCAGCCTTTTTTGCTCGAACATTAAATGCCTCCAAATGGTATTTATTTCACTTCCTGAGCCCCTGGAAGCATGAAAATCACTTTAAACATGCTAATTTTAGCTCTAACACTGATGATCCACCTACAAATGTGAACTGACGTTCAAAAATAAAACATTTGAAAACGGACCATTTTCCACATTTCTGAAGCATGACGTAATGGGGGGGTGTTATCTCTTTTGTCGAAAATCAGCCGTTTTTGCTCGAACATTAAATGCCTCCAAATGGTATTTAATTAACTTCCCGGGGTGAAGAAACCCTTTTTGAGAACTCAGAGTGAGTAAATTGGCCATTTTCATGCACTTTTAACCATTCCATAAATCTTGTGTTTTGGGCCCCTGGAAGCATGAAAATCACTTTAAACATGCTAATTTTAGCTCTAACACTGATGATCCACCTACAAATGTGAACTGACGTTCAAAAATAAAACATTTGAAAACGGACCATTTTCCACATTTCTGAAGCATGACGTAATGGGGGGGTGTTATCTCTTTTGTCGAAAATCAGCCGTTTTTGCTCGAACATTAAATGCCTCCAAATGGTATTTAATTAACTTCCCGGGGTGAAGAAACCCTTTTTGAGAACTCAGAGTGAGTAAATTGGCCATTTTCATGCACTTTTAACCATTCCATAAATCTTGTGTTTTGGGCCCCTGGAAGCATGAAAATCACTTTAAACATGCTAATTTTAGCTCTAACACTGATGATCCACCTACAAATGTGAACTGACGTTCAAAAATAAAACATTTGAAAACGGATAATTTTCCACATTTCTGAAGCATGACGTAATGGGGGGGTGTTATCTCTTTTGTCGAAAATCAGCCTTTTTTGCTCGAACATTAAATGCCTCCAAATGGTATTTATTTCACTTCCCGAGCCCCTGGAAGCATGAAAATCACTTTAAACATGCTAATTTTAGCTCTAACACTGATGATCCACCTACAAATGTGAACTGACGTTCAAAAATAAAACATTTGAAAACGGACCATTTTCCACATTTCTGAAGCATGACGTAATGGGGGGTGTTATCTCTTTTGTCGAAAATCAGCCGTTTTTGCTCGAACATTAAATGCCTCCAAATGGTATTTAATTAACTTCCCGAGCCCCTGGAAGCATGAAAATCACTTTAAACATGCTAATTTTAGCTCTAACACTGATGATCCACCTACAAATGTGAACTGACGTTCAAAAATAAAACAGTTGAAAACGGACCATTTTCCACATTTCTGAAGCATGACGTAATGGGGGGGTGTTATCTCTTTTGTCGAAAATCAGCCGTTTTTGCTCGAACATTAAATGCCTCCAAATGGTATTTAATTAACTTCCCGGGGTGAAGAAACCCTTTTTGAGAACTCAGAGTGAGTAAATTGGCCATTTTCATGCACTTTTAACCATTCCATAAATCTTGTGTTTTGGGCCCCTGGAAGCATGAAAATCACTTTAAACATGCTAATTTTAGCTCTAACACTGATGATCCACCTACAAATGTGAACTGACGTTCAAAAATAAAACATTTGAAAACGGACCATTTTCCACATTTCTGAAGCATGACGTAATGGGGGGGTGTTATCTCTTTTGTGGAAAATCAGCCTTTTTTGCTCGAACATTAAATGCCTCCAAATGGTATTTATTTCACTTCCCGAGCCCCTGGAAGCATGAAAATCACTTTAAACATGCTAATTTTAGCTCTAACACTGATGATCCACCTACAAATGTGAACTGACGTTCAAAAATAAAACATTTGAAAACGGACCATTTTCCACATTTCTGAAGCATGACGTAATGGGGGGGTGTTATCTCTTTTGTCGAAAATCAGCCGTTTTTGCTCGAACATTAAATGCCTCCAAATGGTATTTAATTAACTTCCCCGGGTGAAGAAACCCTTTTTGAGAACTCAGAGTGAGTAAATTGGCCATTTTCATGCACTTTTAACCATTCCATAAATCTTGTGTTTTGGGCCCCTGGAAGCATGAAAATCACTTTAAACATGCTAATTTTAGCTCTAACACTGATGATCCACCTACAAATGTGAACTGACGTTCAAAAATAAAACATTTGAAAACGGACCATTTTCCACATTTCTGAAGCATGACGTAATGGGGGGGTGTTATCTCTTTTGTCGAAAATCAGCCGTTTTTGCTCGAACATTAAATGCCTCCAAATGGTATTTAATTAACTTCCCGGGGTGAAGAAACCATTTTTGAGAACTCAGAGTGAGTAAATTGGCCATTTTCATGCACTTTTAACCATTCCATAAATCTTGTGTTTTGGGCCCCTGGAAGCATGAAAATCACTTTAAACATGCTAATTTTAGCTCTAACACTGATTATCCACCTACAAATCTGAACTGACGTTCAAAAATAAAACATTTGAAAACGGACCATTTTCCACATTTCTGAAGCATGACGTAATGGGGGGGTGTTATCTCTTTTGTGGAAAATCAGCCGTTTTTGCTCGAACATTAAATGCCTCCAAATGGTATTTAATTAACTTCCCGGGGTGAAGAAACCCTTTTTGAGAACTCAGAGTGAGTAAATTGGCCATTTTCATGCACTTTTAACCATTCCATAAATCTTGTGTTTTGGGCCCCTGGAAGCATGAAAATCACTTTAAACATGCTAATTTTAGCTCTAACACTGATGATCCACCTACAAATGTGAACTGACGTTCAAAAATAAAACATTTGAAAACGGACCATTTTCCACATTTCTGAAGCATGACGTAATGGGGGGGTGTTATCTCTTTTGTGGAAAATCAGCCTTTTTTGCTCGAACATTAAATGCCTCCAAATGGTATTTATTTCACTTCCCGAGCCCCTGGAAGCATGAAAATCACTTTAAACATGCTAATTTTCGCTCTAACACTGATGATCCACCTACAAATGTGAACTGACGTTCAAAAATAAAACATTTGAAAACGGACCATTTTCCACATTTCTGAAGCATGACGTAATGGGGGGGTGTTATCTCTTTTGTCGAAAATCAGCCGTTTTTGCTCGAACATTAAATGCCTCCAAATCGTATTTAATTAACTTTCCGAGCCCCTGGAAGCATGAAAATCACTTTAAACATGCTAATTTTAGCTCTAACACTGATGATCCACCTACAAATGTGAACTTACGTTCAAAAATAAAACATTTGAAAACGGACCATTTTCCACATTTCTGAAACATGACGTAATGGGGGGGTGTTATCTCTTTTGTCGAAAATCAGCCGTTTTTGCTCGAACATTAAATGCCTCCAAATGGTATTTAATTAACTACCCGAGCCCCTGGAAGCATGAAAATCACTTTAAACATGCTAATTTTAGCTCTAACACTGATGATCCACCTACAAATGTGAACTTACGTTCAAAAATAAAACATTTGAAAACGGACCATTTTCCACATTTCTGAAGCATGACGTAATGGGGGGGTGTTATCTCTTTTGTGGAAAATCAGCCGTTTTTGCTCGAACATTAAATGCCTCCAAATGGTATTTATTTCACTTCCCGAGCCACTGGAAGCATGAAAATCACTTTAAACATGCTAATTTTAGCTCTAACACTGATGATCCACCTACAAATGTGAACTGACGTTCAAAAATAAAACATTTGAAAACGGACCATTTTCCACATTTCTGAAGCATGACGTAATGGGGGGGTGTTATCTCTTTTGTGGAAAATCAGCCTTTTTTGCTCGAACATTAAATGCCTCCAAATGGTATTTATTTCACTTCCGAGCCCCTGGAAGCATGAAAATCACTTTAAACATGCTAATTTTAGCTCTAACACTGATGATCCACCTACAAATGTGAACTGACGTTCAAAAATAAAACATTTGAAAACGGACCATTTTCCACATTTCTGAAGCATGACGTATTGGGGGGGTGTTATCTCTTTTGTCGAAAATCAGCCGTTTTTGCTCGAACATTAAATGCCTCCAAATGGTATTTAATTAACTTCCCGAGCCCCTGGAAGCATGAAAATCACTTTAAACATGCTAATTTTAGCTCTAACACTGATGATCCACCTACAAATGTGAACTGACGTTCAAAAAAAAAACATTTGAAAACGGACCATTTTCCACATTTCTGAAGCATGACGTAATGGGGGGGTGTTATCTCTTTTGTCGAAAATCAGCCGTTTTTGCTCGAACATTAAATGCCTCCAAATGGTATTTATTTCACTTCCCGAGCCCCTGGAAGCATGAAAATCACTTTAAACATGCTAATTTTAGCTCTAACACTGATGATCCACCTACAAATGTGAACTGACGTTCAAAAATAAAACATTTGAAAACGGACCATTTTCCACATTTCTGAAGCATGACGTAATGGGGGGGTGTTATCTCTTTTGTCGAAAATCAGCCGTTTTTGCTCGAACATTAAATGCCTCCAAATGGTATTTAATTAACTTCCCGGGGTGAAGAAACCCTTTTTGAGAACTCAGAGTGAGTAAATTGGCCATTTTCATGCACTTTTAACCATTCCATAAATCTTGTGTTTTGGGCCCCTGGAAGCATGAAAATCACTTTAAACATGCTAATTTTAGCTCTAACACTGATGATCCACCTACAAATGTGAACTGACGTTCAAAAATAAAACATTTGAAAACGTACCATTTTCCACATTTCTGAAGCATGACGTAATGTGGGGGTGTTATCTCTTTTGTCGAAAATCAGCCGTTTTTGCTCGAACATTAAATGCCTCCAAATGGTATTTAATTAACTTCCCGGGGTGAAGAAACCCTTTTTGAGAACTCAGAGTGAGTAAATTGGCCATTTTCATGCACTTTTAACCATTCCATAAATCTTGTGTTTTGGGCCCCTGGAAGCATGAAAATCACTTTAAACATGCTAATTTTAGCTCTAACACTGATGATCCACCTACAAATGTGAACTGACGTTCAAAAATAAAACATTTGAAAACGGACCATTTTCCACATTTCTGAAGCATGACGTAATGGGGGGGTGTTATCTCTTTTGTCGAAAATCAGCCGTTTTTGCTCGAACATTAAATGCCTCCAAATGGTATTTAATTAACTTCCCGGGGTGAAGAAACCCTTTTTGAGAACTCAGAGTGAGTAAATTGGCCATTTTCATGCACTTTTAACCATTCCATAAATCTTGTGTTTTGGGCCCCTGGAAGCATGAAAATCACTTTAAACATGCTAATTTTAGCTCTAACACTGATGATCCACCTACAAATGTGAACTGACGTTCAAAAATAAAACATTTGAAAACGGACCATTTTCCACATTTCTGAAGCATGACGTAATGGGGGGGTGTTATCTCTTTTGTCGAAAATCAGCCGTTTTTGCTCGAACATTAAATGCCTCCAAATGGTATTTAATTAACTTCCCGGGGTGAAGAAACCCTTTTTGAGAACTCAGAGTGAGTAAATTGGCAATTTTCATGCACTTTTAACCATTCCATAAATCTTGTGTTTTGGGCCCCTGGAAGCATGAAAATCACTTTAAACATGCTAATTTTAGCTCTAACACTGATGATCCACCTACAAATGTGAACTGACGTTCAAAAATAAAACATTTGAAAACGGACCATTTTCCACATTTCTGAAGCATGACGTAATGGGGGGGTGTTATCTCTTTTGTCGAAAATCAGCCGTTTTTGCTCGAACATTAAATGCCTCCAAATGGTATTTAATTAACTTCCCGAGCCCCTGGAAGCATGAAAATCACTTTAAACATGCTAATTTTAGCTCTAACACTGATGATCCACCTACAAATGTGAACTGACGTTCAAAAATAAAACATTTGAAAACGGACCATTTTTCACATTTCTGAAGCATGACGTAATGGGGGGGTGTTATCTCTTTTGTCGAAAATCAGCCGTTTTTGCTCGAACATTAAATGCCTCCAAATGGTATTTAATTAACTTCCCGAGCCCCTGGAAGCATGAAAATCACTTTAAACATGCTAATTTTAGCTGTAACACTGATGATCCACCTACAAATGTGAACTGACGTTCAAAAATAAAACATTTGAAAACGGACCATTTTCCACATTTCTGAAGCATGACGTAATGGGGGGGTGTTATCTCTTTTGTCGAAAATCAGCCGTTTTTGCTCGAACATTAAATGCCTCCAAATGGTATTTAATTAACTTCCCGGGGTGAAGAAACCCTTTTTGAGAACTCAGAGTGAGTAAATTGGCCATTTTCATGCACTTTTAACCATTCCATAAATCTTGTGTTTTGGGCCCCTGGAAGCATGAAAATCACTTTAAACATGCTAACTTTAGCTCTAACACTGATGATCCACCTACAAATGTGAACTGACGTTCAAAAATAAAACATTTGAAAACGGACCATTTTCCACATTTCTGAAGCATGACGTAATGGGGGGGTGTTATCTCTTTTGTCGAAAATCAGCCGTTTTTGCTCGAACATTAAATGCCTCCAAATGGTATTTAATTAACTTCCCGGGGTGAAGAAACCCTTTTTGAGAACTCAGAGTGAGTAAATTGGCCATTTTCATGCACTTTTAACCATTCCATAAATCTTGTGTTTTGGGCCCCTGGAAGCATGAAAATCACTTTAAACATGCTAATTTTAGCTCTAACACTGATGATCCACCTACAAATGTGAACTGACGTTCAAAAATAAAACATTTGAAAACGGACCATTTTCCACATTTCTGAAGCATGACGTAATGGGGGGGTGTTATCTCTTTTGTCGAAAATCAGCCGTTTTTGCTCGAACATTAAATGCCTCCAAATGGTATTTAATTAACTTCCCGGGGTGAAGAAACCCTT